>NW_028320824.1:0-162500 GCF_062004578.1 Staurois parvus
GGGAGGAATAACGCCCCATTGATGGTGTCAGTGGGAGGAATAGTGCCCCATCATTGGTGTCAGTTGGAGGAATAGTGCCCCATCATTGGTGTCAGTGGGGAGGAATAGTGCCCCATCATTGGTGTCAGTGGGAGGAATTGTGTCCCATCATTGGTGTCAGTGGGAGGGAATTGTGCCATCATTGGTGTCAGTGGGAGGAATAGTGCCCCATCATTGGTGTCAGTGGGAGGAATTGTGTCCCATCATTGGTGTCAGTGGGAGGAATTGTGCCCCATCATTGGTGTCAGTGGGAGGAATAGTGCCCCATCATTGGTGTCAGTGGGAGGAATAGTGCCCCATTGATGGTGTCAGTGGGAGGAATAACGCCCCATTGATGGTGTCAGTGGGAGGAATAGTGCCCCATCATTGGTGTCAGTGGGAGGGAGGAATAGTGCCCCATCATTGGTGTCAGTGGGGGGGAATAGTACCCCATCATTGGTGTCAGTGGGGGGAATAGTGCCCCATCATTGGTGTCAGTGGGGGATATCGCCCCATCATTGGTGTCAGTGGGAGGAATAGTGCCCCATCATTGGTGTCAGTGGGAGGAATAATGCCCCATCATTGGTGTCAGTGGGAGGAATAGTGCCCCTTCATTGGTGTCCTGTGCATCCAGAATGCGAACACCACAGTCCTGCCGCCCTGGAGTTCCAGTCAGTGACTGTGCCTAGGCTGAGATGATGTCAGCAGTCTGCTGCAGGCAGAAGAAAGCATTTCCTCAGTCTCCCCTCCCCCAGTGATCAGACTGTACATTGTAACGTTGTAACCAGTCACAAGGTGAGAGGCTGCAGCAGGGGCTGATCTGTGTCAGACATTTGTGCGCAGTCACTGGGATTTACATGGATAGGATATCCAATTAAAGATGGTGCCGTCCTGCTGCAGAGAAGATTGGATGTCGGGGGAGGGGATACATACCTGGAGGGGTCACATTGGATGCGAACCTATAAGGAAAGCCTTTGGCAGCACATTAGACATGAGGGGGTTCCCCTCCCCCCATTAGACATGAGGGGGTTCCCCTCCCCCCTTTGAGTGACTGCTAATGAGGACACCTCCATTCCCTGTGACCGCGCGTTGTTGGCGATACGATGCGATGAATGCGATAACGCGGCGCCCCGGGGTAAGACGAAGATAATTATGTTCTTCATCACAGGAGAGGCGATGAGGCCGCCGGCACAATTCTGTCTCCTTTCATCATCCATCCTCACTCATCTGTCAGCTGTACGAGGCCGTTCAGTGCGCCGCAGTACCGCAACCCTTCCGGGAATGCGCCAGGAAATCGCCAAAAAACGCCGCCCTAAGGCAAGGGGGGGGGGGATAGTGGACGGGGGGGATGGTGGACCAGGGGGATGATGGTGGATGGGGGGGGGGGGATGGTGGATGACGGGGGGGGGGGGGATGGTGGATGGAGGGGGGGGGGGGACACTTATAAGAACTACATCGACTTAAACAAAGCCAAAGGAAACATTTCTGGTACCAATTCCTCCATGTGGCGGCTGCATTTGTTTTCTTTCTTTAGTCTTTCTTTCCTGCTCATCCAGCCAGTAATGCCGGCCATACACGGGTCGAATTCCGAACGATTTTTCATCCAAAAACTTAAAACGTCATTCGCTCGGTGATCCGATGGCGCCATCAATGATTTCGTAAATCGACCGAGTCAAAGTTCCCCCCATATAACAGGCGAAACTTCTGTTCCTTCCAGGTCACGCCTCATGGCGCGTAGTCATTTTGAAAAAAAGATCGTACGATTTGACCATCATTGAGTCGAAAATCGGTCGTTTTTCACGAATTTCCACCGAAAGCGGGAGGAACCACGAAAATCGGCCGCTGCCATTGCCCCCACTGACAGAGCGAAAATCGTCCGATTATTCTTAGGTCTGATTTTTTAATAAAAAAATCTGGTTCGAAAATTGACCCATGTATGACCGGCCTTATGCAGGCCATACACGGGTCGAATTCTGAACGATTTTTCATCCAAAAATCGAAAACGTCGTTCGCTCGGTGATCCGATGGCGCCATCAATGATGTTGAAAATCGTCCGACCGAGTCATAAAGCTCCCCCCATATAACAGGCGACACTTCTGTTCCTTCCAGGTCACGGCTCGTGGTGCATATTCCTTTCGGAAAACCGATCGTACGATTTGCCCATCGAGTCGAAAATCGGTAATTTTTCACGAATTTTCCAGCATGCCCGATCGCCGAAAAGGGGAGGAGCCACGAAAATCGGGCCGGTGCCATTGACCCCACTAACAGAGCGAACATCGGCCGATTATACTTAGGTCCGATTTTTGGATGAAAAATTGGTCGATTTTCTACCCATGTATGGCCGGTCAGAAATCGCATTTAATGAATGTGAATGTCAGCGTCTTAACACGTGCGATTTGCTGCAGCGCCAATTTGAAAGTGAATTGCGTGAGTTTTTCCACAGTAGCGATTTCACAGACATAGAATATAAAGGAGATCGCAGTGCGAACTGCAAGAAATCGTCGCATTAAGACCCGGGTCACACCGGGTGCGACTAGCCATGCGATTTTCAATGCCATGCGACTCGCAAATCGCATGGCAAGTCGCACCCTGTTGTCCGCAGTTTGCTGAGGTTTACATACATGCGGTTCGCTACATTGCATGGGATTCGCACTGGAACCGCGCCGCATTCCCTGCCAATCACATGCGATCTGTGCGCGGTGCGATCGGAGTCGCACATTTTATATGGCTCTATTCGCACCAAGAAGGTGCAGGACCCTTTGTTTGGTCCGCCATAGAATCGGATCGCACGGGTACTCACACCTATGCGATCCGATTCTGCACATCGCACTGCGTTTTGCGGACCGATTTTGGGGGGGTTGTTAACTTAACATCCACACCCGCAGTGGTTCGCATTACCGAGGTGCGATTCTGATGCGGTGCGGGATTTGCACAGAAAACGCTGAGAATTGCGCACCTCGTCAGTGTGAACCCGGCGCTAAAAGTCGCCTTTTGCCGCTATTTTAACCACCTCCTGCCCGCCATATAGTACAATGACGGGCGCAAGGCGGTTCTCTCGTTCTGGGAGGAGTCATATGACGTCCTCTCATTCTCACTGCGCATGCGCGGCTCCCGGAGCGCGGCGATCGGCGGTGCACTGTGTCCCTCGGACACAGCGGATCACCGATACACGGGAAAGAGCCGAAGATGTCGGCTCGGTCATGTGATCAGCTGTGTCCAATCACAGGGAAACAGGGAAATGACGATTATCGGCATTTCACTCCTCTTGAGCTGTCACGCTGACAGAGGAGAGGAGCGGAGAGCCGGTAATCGGCATTCCTCAGAGGGGACATGTACACTGATCATCACGGCACTGATGATCAGTGTGCCCTGATGATCAGTGTAGCCCCAGCAACGCCACCTGTCAGTGCTCATTAGTGCCACATCAATGCCACATATCAGTGCCTGCCAGTCAGTGCCACCTATCAATGCCAATCAGTGCCACCTATCAGTTCTGCCAATCAGTGCCCGTCAGTGCCGCCTATCAGTGCCCGTCAGTGCCGCCTATCAGTGCCCGTCAGTGCCGCCTATCAGTGCCCGTCAGTGCCGCCTATCAGTGCCGCCTATCAGTGCCATATATCAATGCTGCCTATCAGTGCCCATCAGTGATGCCTGTCAATGCCCGTCAGTGCCGCCTACCAGTGTCCGTCAGTGCCGCCTATCAGTGCCCGTCAGTGCAGCCTATCAGTGCCCGTCAGTGCCGCCTATCAGTGCCCGTCAGTGCCGCCTATCAGTGCCCGTCAGTGCCGCCTATCAGTGCCCGTCAGTGCCGCCTATCAGTGCCCGTCAGTGCCGCCTATCAGTGCCGCCTATCAGTGCCATATATCAATGCTGCCTATCAGTGCCCATCAGTGATGCCTGTCAATGCCCGTCAGTGCCGCCTACCAGTGTCCGTCAGTGCCGCCTATCAGTGCCCGTCAGTGCAGCCTATCAGTGCCCGTCAGTGCCGCCTATCAGTGCCCGTCAGTGCCGCCTATCAGTGCCCGTCAGTGCCGCCTATCAGTGCCATATATCAATGCTGCCTATCAGTGCCCATCAGTGATGCCTGTCAATGCCCGTCAGTGCCGCCTACCAGTGTCCATCAGTGCAGCCTATCAGTGCCCATCAGTGCAGCCTCATTAGCGCACATCAGTGAAGGAGAAAAATCACTTATTTACAAAATTTTATAACAAAACTAAGAAAAAAATTTTTTTCAAAATTTTCAGTGGTTTGTTTAAGAAAAAATAAAAATCCCCGAGGTGATGAAATACCACCAAAATAAAGCTCTGTCTGTCACAGATAAATGGATGCGGCTCCGAAAACGCCGCCAATTCCGCACCGCGTCAGTGTGAACCCGGGCTTAGAGGTGGAAAAAAAATCGGGAAAAAGCAGAGCCCGCGCGTTCAGAATTTTTTTTTTTTTGTTTCAGGTACTTATATGGCGCCATCAATGTACGCAGCGCTTTACATATATATTGTACATTCACATCAGTCCCCGCCCCCGAGGAGCGTACAATCTAAGGTCCCTAACTAGTTCTTCTGTAGGATAAAGTCTTGTCTTTTTTTGCAAGTATACCGCCATCCCCTCCCCCCTCTTATCTTAACTTTTTATTTCAGGTACTTATATAGCGCCATCAATTTACACAGCGCTTTACATATATATTGTACATATCAGGCCCCGCCCCCGAGGAGCATACAGTCTAAGGTCCCTAACTCACATCCATACATACACATACTAGGGAAAATTTAGACAGGAGCCAATTCACCTCCCAGCATGTCTTTGGAGTGTGGGAGGAAACCGGAGTACCCGGAGGAAACCCATGCAGGCACAGGGAGAACATGCAAACTCCAGGCAGGTGGTTGGGATTCGAACCAATAACCCGAGTACTGCCAGGCGGAAAGGCTAACCATTTAGCTGCTGTGCTGCCCATGAAGAAGAGCGTTTAGCCGCTAACAAACGCCTGACGCGCCTAAATGTGCGCATTCATGCGTCAAAGAGCATTCACTTATTTCCACGACCAGAATAAATCAGCATTCTGGCCAATGAAGTGAATAAACCCCCCCAAGCGTTCGACGCACTTAAACACATTTGCAAAAAAAAAACCCGCATCTTTAGGCGCGTATTTGACGCGGTTTTTCTCCAGCCACAAAAAGATCCGCACGGGGCCTTAATATAAAAGTAAATTTTCGTCCGTCTTTCACGCCCAAAGAACGCGCGCAGCAAAAATCCCCGCATGTGCGCACACGTGCAAACAACAAAAAATCGCCCCCCTGGGCTGCGAGCGAGCGATTTCCTCCTCCGTACGCCAGACGCACAAACCTGAAATTTCCATCTCATTTCTCAGGTCACCGCGGCCCGCTAACGAGACTTTTTTTTTTTTTTTTTGCCGACATCGGAGGGAAAATGAAAATGCAGAACGGGTGGCGTCACCTCGCCGGCGCCCGCCGCTAACGAAGAGCGAAATGTTCAATATTCATCATTATTCAAAACCTCGCCGCCAAACAAATATTTGTATTAATAATACAAAAAAAAAATTCCCTCCGACTTTCGATTAATTTGCCTCGACGCAAGTGTTGCGAAACTTTCACATTTGCATGAAAAAAAGGGGGGGGGGGGCGACTTTCCTGGCGATATTTGTTGGCGTTGATTGGCGCGCGCATTATTTCTCCGCGCGGAATAATTTTCGGGTTTGTTAAGGGCGAGATTTATTTCCAGGTAAATGACATTTTCATTGCTGGGTTTGGTGACATTTATTTAGAACTGGGATATGAGGAAAAGTTCGTCAGCCCCCTCCCCCCCCCCCCCGGTCCGCCGTTGCGCCGTCACGCCGCAGCAGCACAATCCGGCATGTAAATCTCACATTCAAATACCAAACGCTCTAATCTCAGGCAGGATTTAAAGAGACACCCCTCCAAAAACAACAAGTTAATACCTGGACACGGCGACACGCAAACACGCCATCGTCTGAGTCAACAGCGCTGAGCTCGCCACCGCGCCACAAATACATCCGTTCTCCAAACATTGCGGCGACATTTTTTTTTTTGCTGCGATTACCTTTGCAGGCGGCCCGGGACCCCGACACTCCGAGCTCTGGAAGGGTCTCTATTAAAGGAAAAAAAAAAAAAAAAAGTTTCCCTCCGGCGCTGGTCGATCGTTTAACCCTCTCTGCGCTCCGGAGAAAGTCGCGGGGAACGGCACAGCCGTCGCGTTACTAGCCTGGACCCGCCTGACGGGGGTTAAATGCTTCTATTCGGCCCCCGGCCCGCCATTCATCCTTGTCATGGGCATTCACGCACAAGAATGGGGCCAGAGGCCTTCATTAACTGGCTGCGCATAATTTTTTTTTTTTAAAAGTCGCCAAAACCCGCCAGGAAAACGTATTTATCCTGCCTGTGTGTTCGGGAGACAAGGGACAGGCGGACCCCCAAGAGGACGAAAGGGGGGGGAGGGGGCTTTGTAAGACGCGTTTGTGGAGACAGAGCAATTTGTAGAATTTTATTTATGTCCGATGAAGCAGATCACCTTAAACGAACGCGGCGAATGCGACGCGTTCACGGAAAACACTATTTTTATTAGGTTTTTTTTTGTATCTTTTATAGGAACTCAACTGATACTTTTTCTTTCTTTTTTTTCAATATACGCAAATGTTTATTTTTATTAGGTTTTTTTTATAAATATACACATTTATTTTTATTAGTTTTTTTTTATAAATATAAGCAAATATTAATTTTTTTTAATATAAATATACACAAATATTTATTAGGGTTTTTTTATAAATATACACAAATATTTATTTTTATTAGTTTTTTTTTATAAATATATGCAAATATTAATTTTTTTTATATAAATATACGCAAATATTTATATTTATTAGGTTTTTTATAAATATACGCAAATATTTATTATTATTTTTTTATAAATATACACAAATATTTATTTTCATTAGGTTTTTTTTTATCTTTTATAGGAACTCAACTGATACTTTTTCTTTTTTTTTTCCAAGATACGCAAATATTTATTTTTATTAGTTTTTTTTATAAATATACGCAAATATTTATTATTTTTTTTATAAATATACACAAATTTATTTTCATTAGGTTTTTTTTTTTATCTTTTATAGGAACTCAACTGATACTTTTTCTTTTTTTTTCAAGATACGCAAATATTTATTTTTATTAGGTTTTTTTTTTTTAAATATACACAAATTTATTTTCATTAGGTTTTTTTTTTATCTTTTATAGGAACTCAACTGATACTTTTTCTTTTTTTTCAAGATACGCAAATATTTTTATTAGGTTTTTTTTTTTTAAATATACACAAATTTATTTTCATTAGGTTTTTTTTTTATCTTTTATAGGAACTCAACTGATACTTTTTCTTTTTTTTTCAAGATACGCAAATATTTATTTTTATTAGCTTTTTTTATAAATATACACAAATATTTATTATTAAGGTTTTTTCTATAAATATACGCAAATATTAATTTTTATTATTTTTTTATAAATATACGCAAATATTTATTTTTATTAGTTTTTTTTATAAATATACACATTTATTTTTATTAGGTTTTTTATAAATATATGCAAATATTTATTATTAGGTTATTTTTATAAATATACGCAAATATTTATTTTTATTAGGGTTTTTTTTTTAACTTTTATAGGAACTCAACTGATACTTTTTCTTTTTTTTTTTAAGATACGCAAATATTTATTTTTATTAGGTTTTTTTTATAAATATACACAAATATTTATTATTAAGGTTTTTTTTATAAATATACGCAAATATTAATTTTTATTATAAATATACGCAAATATTTATTTTTATTAGTTTTTTTTTATACATATATACATTTATTTTTATTAGTTTTTTTTAATAAATATACGCAAATATTTATTATTAGGTTTTTTTTTATAAATATACGCAAATATTTATTTTTATTAGGGTTTTTTTGTATCTTTTACAGGAATTCAACTGATACTTTCTTTTTTTTTTTCATTTTTAAAAAAATTTTCATTATTTACTCAATAATGGCTACAAAATAGAACTTCGGTATTTATTATATATTACGAAACAAGGAATCCGTACCGGGTAGACCTGAGCGGTTCGTTTCATTTCTGAATCTAAAAATTCGGACAGAATTCTAACTATTCAGAGATTTGGATGTATCTGATTTTTTTGAATTACAACAGGGATGAATTTAAAAGGAATCGTGCCCCCGAGGGGTGTCCCTGACCACCTCTGTCTGCTCCTGTCAAATTTTCCATTATATAAAATAAATACAAATCCAGCAGGCATGGTGGGGACTCCTTTACTATGGCAACGACGCAATTAATACTCCATCCATTACCAGCCACTTTCTACTACGGAGTTAGAAATGTTCACCAAAACCGGTGACCAGGGGAGGACTGACCATTTGGGCACTCGGGCACTGCCCAAGGGCCCAGGTTCAGTAGGGGGCCCCATGAGATGCCCCTAGTACCTTTCACAGGCTTTTTATAGTGTGGTTTGAGGGTGGGTGAGGACACAGGGGCCCCATAATCCCCTGTTGCCCGGGGGCCCCATGAGTTGTCAGTCTGCCCCTGCCGGTGACCACGCTTTATGTGCCCAAATCACCTTCAACTGGCCATAGTTTTGCAGCTGTGAATGGAATGTCGGGCATCTCGTGGTTTTGTCCTACAAGACCATGAAATTCATGACCCCCCAAGAACGTCTCTACAATCACGGAATCGATCTATGACCAGGGGCGGACTGACAACTCATGGGGCCCCCGGGCAATAGGGGATCATGGGGCCCCTGTGTCCTTACCCAAACTCAAAAAAGCCTATGAAAAAGGTACCAGGGGCATCTCATGGGGCCCCTTACTGACCCCGGGCCCTCGGGCAGTGTCTGAGTTTCCAAATGGTCAGTCCGCCCGTCTATGACCGTGAAATTCATGACCCCCCAAGAACGTCTCTACAATCACGGAATCGATCTATGACCAGGGGTGGACTGACGACTCATGGGGCCCCCGGGCAATAGGGGATCATGGGGCCCCTGTGTCCTTGCCCAAACTCAAAAAAGCCTATGAAAAAGGTACCAGGGGCATCTCATGGGGCCCTTATTGACCCCGGGCCCTCGGGCAGTGCCCCAGTTTCCAAATGGTCAATCCGCCCCTGTCTATGACCGTGAAATTCATGACCCCCCAAGAACGTCTCTACAATCACGGAATCGATCTATGACCGTGAAATTCATGACCCCCCCAAGAACGTCTCTACAATCACGGAATCGATCTATGACCGTGAAATTCATGACCCCCCCAAGAACGTCTCTACAATCACGGAATCGATCTATGACCGTGAAATTCATGACCCCCCAAGAACGTCTCTACAATCACGGAATCGATCTATGACCGTAAAATTCATGACCCCCCCAAGAACGTCTCTACAATCACGGAATCGATCTATGACCGTGAAATTCATGACCCCCCAAGAACGTCTCTACAATCACGGAATCGATCTATGACCGTGAAATTCATGACCCCCCCAAGAACGTCTCTACAATCACGGAATCGATCTATGACCGTAAAATTCATGATCCCCCCAAGAACGTCTCTACAATCACGGAATCGATCTATGACAGTGAAATTCATGACCCCCCAAGAACGTCTCTACAATCACGGAATCGACCTATGACAGTGAAATTCATGACCCCCCAAGAACGTCTCTACAATCACGGAATCGACCTATGACCGTAAAATTCATGATCCCCCCAAGAACGTCTCTACAATCACGGAATCGATCTATGACCGTAAAATTCATGATCCCCCCAAGAACGTCTCTACAATCACGGAATCGATCTATGACAGTGAAATTCATGACCCCCCAAGAACGTCTCTACAATCACGGAATCGACCTATGACAGTGAAATTCATGACCCCCCAAGAACGTCTCTACAATCACGGAATCGACCTATGACCGTGAAATTCATGACCCCCCAAGAACGTCTCTACAATCACGGAATCGATCTATGACCGTGAAATTCATGACCCCCCCCAAGAACGTCTATACAATCACGGAATCGATCTATGACCGTGAAATTCATGACCCCCCCCAAGAACGTCTCTACAATCACGGAATCGACCTATGACCGTGAAATTCATGACCCCCCAAGAAAGTCTCTATAATCACGAAATCGACCTATGACCGTGAAATTCATGACCCCCCAAGAAAGTCTCTATAATCACGAAATCGACCTATGACCGTGAAATTCATGACCCCCCAAGAACATCTCTACAATCACGGAATCGATATATGACCGTGAAATTCATGACCCCCCCAAGAACGTCTATACAATCACGGAATCGATCTATGACCAGGGGCGGACTGACAACTCATGGGGCCCCTGTGTCCTTGCCCAAACTCAAAAAAGCCTATGAAAAAGGTACCAGGGGCATCTCATGGGGCCCCCTACTGACCTCGGGCCCTCGGGCAGTGCCCGAGTTTCCAAATGGTCAGTCCGCCCCTGTCTATGACCGTGAAATTCATGACCCCCCAAGAACGTCTCTACAATCACGGAATCGATCTATGACCGTGAAATTCATGACCCCCCAAGAACGTCTCTACAATCACGGAATCGATCTATGACCCTTGGAAGCAAAACCGCTTAAAATTCCAGAATTCACATTAAAAAAAGTCGACTGAAGACCGTTGAAAGTGAACGAAGGGTTACAAAGATCGGACAGAGGACGGTCCGGCGATCGCTCGCAATCCATTACGGCCGCTTTGTGCGCAGTATTAGCCCATCGTCCTTTTCTCAGCAGCTCCATCAGACCTGAAATATCCTCATCGCCCAAGAAAAATGATTTTCTCCACTCAGCCCAGAAGACGCATTCGTCTTCCAAATGACCCCCATATGCCACCCCTGTCCCGCCGCCTTCCCCCCGCTGCCCAGTTTTTCTTCTCTACAAAAAAAAAATGGTTTGGCTTTAATTTCTCTCAGGGCCAAAGGAAGGTCAGCCGCGCCATCATCCGGTGACATGAATCGCCCATTATCGGCGCTGTAATGTCATTCTCCGTCGTGGCCCAGCTGCCAAAGAGCGATAATATTTTCTCAGGACGAATTCAGGATTTAGGAGCGTCATGTTCTTCCCCAATGAAGGCCGCATTGTGTCTTCCCCCCCGTGACGGGAAATCTCGCCTGGCGGTGGCTTATGAAACTGTTAGACGGGTGTCAGGTGCACACAACAAGCGGCTGTACGTCCGGGGATGGCGGGGGAGAACGGACGATGAATACTATTCTGCCGCGGCGCAAGTCTCAGATGACTGACGGAACGCAAAAAAATATTACGAAAAAAAGAAACCAATAAAAGGAGGAAGAAGGAAAAAACCATCTAATGACAGAGTCCGCGGACAGGAAATTGTTACATCAAATCCAAAATCGTTTCCAGACAGAGATGAGCGCTGCCCGCCATACGGTGAAGATCTGATTATGTCCTTCAGCCAACGTATAGGTGAAGGACTGGATGTGCAGACTGAAAATTCCTGTTATTGCTCCTCAAATACAATCAGATCTCTGGATGTGTGTGACAGTCATGGAAAGTCATTACATGGTTATGTGGGGGGGGGGGGGAAAGTTACGGGAAGATAATGACATGGTGACGAAAGTGAGCCTACAGACCAGATGTCTACACCACGGAATAGAAAAAGAGAAATTCCACGTAGATTGAAAGTTACAAGAGACAACCAAAGAATCACGTTTATTCCCAAGTTGAATTGAACCTCACGGGTCCAACGTTGCAGACGTTTAAACCCCGATAAAAGGCCAACCTTGGAGCCCATGAAACGTGTTAGCTTGTTGTCCCTGGATTAATATAAAATAAGTCTTCTTGGCCTCCGAAACACCTTTGGTGTGGTGCTCTGCCACAAAAGATGGTCAAGTCTCCGTAGGGCCTGCATATGAGATGGTTGAGTTACCATGGGGCGTGCCATATGAAATGGCCCAGTTCCCATAGAGCCTGCCATATGAGATGGCCCATATTCAAAGAACCTACCACATGAGATGGCCCAGTTCCCATAGAGCAAGCCACAAAAGATGGCACGGTATCCATAGAACATGCCACATGAGAAGATCCAGTTTATATTGAGCCTGCAATGCAAGGGAAGAGCACCACACCAAAGGTGTTTGGAGGCCAAGAAGACTTATTTTATAATAATCCAGGGACAACAAGCCAACACGCTTCATGGGCTCCAATGATGCCCTTTTATCTTCCAATGATCGTCTGAAGAATCTTCGAAGTTGCCTAACCCGAGTCATGTACTCTACAGCATGGACGTATCGTCACCCCGAGGTACTAAACCAGTTTAGGATCCATCACCTCTCACCTACATCTTTCAAATTCTTAAATTCCCAGAGAGAATGCAATGCAAGATGGCCCCGTGCCCGGAAAGATTGCAATGTGAGACAGTCCAGTATCCAGAGTCTGTTATGAGTTAGGCCAGTCCCCAGTAGACTGCCATGTGACATGATACAATGCCCAGAGTTGACTGCCATGTGAGATGGCCCGATGCCTAGAAAAATTGCGATGTGAGTCTTGTACTGATATTTGAACTAAGCCGGTCCCATAACTAATCCGGTCCCATAACTAATCCGGTCCCATAACTAATCCAGTCAATGCCATGTGACAGCTCAATGCCCAGACAGAATGTCAGGAGAGGCAGCTCCATTCCAAGGAGGACTACTATGTGAGACAACCCAGTTCCCAGAGTGAATGCCCCACGTGAAGGTCCAACTCCCTGAGAGACCGCTACGTGAGAGTACCCAGTTTCAAGAGAGACCTGAGACAGCACAGTTCCCAGACAGGCTGAAAAAAAGAGTTGGCTCAGTTCCCCAAGACTGCCGTATGAGATGGCTTCATTTGCAGAGACTGCCATGTTGGATAGTCTAGTTCCCATAGAGCCTGCTATATAAGATGACCCAGTTCCCAAAGAGCCTAGCACGAAAGATGGCTCATGTCCAGAGGGACTGCCACAAAAGATGGTCAAGTCTCCGTAGGGCCTGCATATGTGATGGCTGAGTTACCATGGGGCGTGCCATATGAAATGGCCCAGTTCCCATAGAGCCTGCCATATGAGATGGCCCATATTCAAAGAACCTACCATATGAGATGGCCCAGTTCCCATAGAGCAAGCCACAAAAGATGGCACAGTATCCATAGAACATGCCACATGAGAAGGTCCAGTTTATATTGAGCCTGCAATACAAGATGGCTCACGTCCCAGAGAAAGTGCCACAAATTATGGTCCAGTTCTCATAGGGCTTTCTATACGAGTAAGCTGAGTTACCATGGAATCGGCCATATAAAATGGCCCAATTCCCATAGAGCCTGCCACAAAAGATGGTATAGCACCCATAGAGCCTGCCATATGATGTGGCCCAGTTCCCATAGAGCCTACCATGTAAGATGGCTCAGGTCCTGGGGAGATTGCCACAAAATTTGGTCCAGTTCCAATAGGGGCTGCCATACGAGATGGGTCAGTTCCCATAGAAACTGCTACATGACATGGCCCAGTTCCCATAGTCCTGCCATATAAGATGGCCAAGTTTCCGAAGAGCTTGCCATGTAAGATGGCTCAGGTCCAGGGGAGATTGCCACAAAAGATGGTCCAGTTCCAACAGTGACTGCCATATGAAATGGCTGAATTACCATGGAATCTGCCATAAGAGATGGCCCAGTTCCCATAGAGCCTGACACATGAGATGGGTCAGATCCCATGGAAACTTCTACATGACATGGCCCAGTTCCCATAGTCCTGCCATATAAGATGGCCAAGTTCCTGAAGAGCCTGCCATGTAAGGTGGTTCAGGTCCTGGGGAAACTGCCACTAAAGATGGTTCAGTTCCAACAGGGACTGCCATATGGCTGAGTTACCATGGAACCTGCCACAATGCGGCATTTCCATTGAAGTCTATAGAAACAAAAACGTAACTTTTTTGCGTTCAAAAAAAGTCCCTGACCCTCTCCAAAAACGCAGCGGGTGAAAACACACAAATGTGAACCTGTCCCATAGGAAATCATGTTAAATGGACTGTACTGCATTTCTGCAAAATGCTGAAGAAAATGCTTACGTGTGAACCCGGGGTAAGAGAAGCCTAACATATGAGATGGGTCAGTTTCCATAAAGCCTAATATATGAGATGGGTCAGTTCCCATAGCAACTGCTACATGAGATGGCCAAGTTCCTATAGTCCTGCCATATAAGATGGCTCAGGTTCCGGAGAGACTGCAACAAAAGATGGTCCAGTTCCAACAGGGATTGCCATATGAGATGATCGCATTACCATGGAACTGGCCATAAGAGTTGGCCCAGTTCCCCTAAAGCCTGTCATATGAGCTGGCCCAGGTCCCACAGAGCCTGTCATATGAGCTGGCCCAGTTCCCATACAGCCTGACACAAAAGATGGTCAAGTTCCCAGAGAGACTTCCATGCATATGGAATACACGACACATTAACATACTCTGCACCTGATCCCTTTGGACACGTTCAGGTCTTCCGAGAAACGACATCCTGAAAAGAAGTCCTAGCTCTAAATTCTGACTTCTCCTCTGGTGATGCACCTTTACTTATTAAGAGGGAAAATGCATAAATGTAGAAATAGGAACCACACCCCCCCACCCTTCTTCTGGGCAATCAGCATCTGCCTTGACAGATTCCATGGTGACTGAATGAAGGTGACTCTGTTACCCACTTGACTATAAATACTGGAATATGCCCCCAAAACTCATCGAACATGTAGAAGTTGATTGGAGCAGCTTCAACATTACAGAACAAGTCCAGCCCCTTGTGTTGGCAGCCTATCACCACCCTGTACACGGACAGCCCTTCACAGACCCCTTTAGGAAGCCCCTTGTGTTGGCAGCCTATCGTCACCTTGTACACGGACAGTCCTTCACAGACCCCTTTAGAAAGCCCCTTGCATTGGCAGCCTATCATCACCCTGTACACGGACAGCCCTACACAGACCCCTTTAAGAAGCCCCTTGTGTTGGCAGCCTATCGTCACCCTGTACATGGACAACGCTTCACGGACCCCTTTAGGAAACCCCTTGCGTTGGCAGCCTATCACCACCCTGTACACGGACAGCCCTTCACAGACCTCTTTAGAAAGCCCCTTGCATTGGCAGCCTATCGTCACCCTGTACATGGACAACCCTTCACAGACCCCTTTAGGAAGCCCTTGTGTTGGCAGCCTATTGTCACCCTGTACATGGACAACCCTTCACAGACCCCTTTAGGAAGCCCTTGTGTTGGCAGCCTATCGTCACCCTGTACATGGACAACCTTTCACAGACCCTTTAGGAAGCCCCTCGTGTTGGCAGCCTATCACCACCCTATACACGGACAGCCCTACATAGACCCCTTTGGGAAGCCCCTTATGTTGGCAGCCTATCGTCACCCTGTACATGGACAACCCTTCACAGACCCTTTAGGAAGCCCCTTGTGTTGGCAGCCTATCGTCACCCTGTACATGGACAACCCTTCACAGACCCTTTAGGAAGCCCCTTGTGTTGGCAGCCTATCACCACCCTGTACATGGACAACCCTTCACAGACCCTTTAGGAAGCCCCTTGTGTTGGCAGCCTATCGTCACCCTGTACATGGACAACCTTTCACAGACCCTTTAGGAAGCCCCTCGTGTTGGCAGCCTATCACCACCCTATACACGGACAGCCCTACATAGACCCCTTTGGGAAGCCCCTTATGTTGGCAGCCTATCGTCACCCTGTACATGGACAACCCTTCACAGACCCTTTAGGAAGCCCCTTGTGTTGGCAGCCTATCGTCACCCTGTACATGGACAACCCTTCACAGACCCTTTAGGAAGCCCCTTGTGTTGGCAGCCTATCGTCACCCTGTACATGGACAACCTTTCAGAGACCCTTTAGGAAGCCCCTCGTGTTGGCAGCCTATCACCACCCTATACACGGACATCCCTACACAGACCCCTTTGGGAAGCACCTTGTGTTGGCAGCCTATTGTCACCCTGTACACGGACAGTCCTTCACAGACCCCTTTAGGAAGCCCCTTGTGTTAGCAGCCTATCGTCACCCTGTACATGGACAGCCCTTCACGGACCCTTTAGGAAGCCCCTCGTGTTGGCACCGGCACATCCACAATAACATCTTGTTTTCCATGAGAGGGCCACAAGGGCCTCAGATCTCCAGCTCATTCCAGCAATCTCATTGAGATTCCAGACGTTCTCTTCTCCATCTTATCAGCCCTAACAATGACTCCTCCATTCTCCGTCCGCAGGACGCGCCATCTGCCTCTCGCAGGTTTCCTCTACCCCCTTCAGGAACAATACGGCGGTCCCATCTTCCCGGGCCCCGCGCGCTGTTCTATCACACGATGGCAATCATTATGGCACCATAAACAGCAGATGTTGTGTTCTACCTTAAAAAAAAAACAAACACATTTTTATCCTTCAGTACTCATTACCGTCCCGCAGGGTGGAATCCATCATCTGGGGGACAACTTGTCCGTACGGTGAAATCTTGAAGGCGGGATTACAGCATAGAGCCGCGTTCCAACCAGGGGCGGACTGACCATTTGGGAACTCTGGCATTGCCCGAGGCCCGGGGTCAGTAGGGGGCCCCATGAGATGCCCCTGGTACCTTTTCTGGGTGTGGGTGAGGACACAGGGGCCCCATAATCCCTTATTGCCTGGGGCCCCCATGAGTTGTCAGTCCGTCCCTGGTTCCAACAATGATCCAGCATGGCCAGCTGAATCAGCCACTGAGCCACGCCAGTTCAGAGATCCCCCTCCTGGGCTTTCACTTCCTCCTTTCTACATCACAGAGTCTCGCTCCTATCGCTGAATTATCTGAATCGATTAAATAAAAAAATCTGACGCTGAGAGACCCCTTGAAATGGCAGGAGAACGGAGATGGGATCTCACTACCAGTCCATGAGAGATATGAGGCTGAGATCTGAAAAGCACCAGCAACCCCCCTCCAAAACTCCAATATCAACTGAGGGTCTACTGGCCCTTTAAAGCAGCCAACTGAACGTTGAGGGGTCTGTTTATAAAGCAGGGAATGTGACTTTCACCAGACATTCTCTGGTGGAGAATCAGTCCCTGTCATTGAAAACGCAGTGACCAGAGCAATACAATGTTACCAGAATAGCATTACTACTACACACTACTCTGGGGAAGTGATCAGGTTTTTGTTTTGTTTTTTTTTTCTTTTTTACACATTATGATTGCTTATTCCAGTGAATTTCACTGTTATAAGCAAGCACTTTTACCGAATGAAACCGATTCATTCACTATGTATTGCTTTGATTAGCTGTGATTGGCCATTGCTAGTCAAATGGTACAGGGAGGCTGTGATTGGCCCTGTCTATACCATGTGATTACTGTGATCAATCACAGCTAGCAACACAATTGTACACAATAATCAAAGCCATTCCTTGTTTGCAATTCTATTTAGGCCCGAGTTCACACCAGGGGCGGACATAAGAGATATTCTTCTTCTACGGTGTCACCGACTCCGGATCGGCTGCTCACACGATACAAGGATCCCCTCCGCTGGGCATCAAGAAAGCAACTCAAACCATGAAGAGCACCAAAAACTAGTGTCTCAAACATGGGCGGACTGACAACTCATGGGGCCCCCGGGCAATAGGGGATCATGGGGCCCCTGTGTCCTCGCCCACACCCAAAAAAGCCTATGATAGGTACCAGGGGCATCTCATGGGGCCCCCTACTGACCCCGGCAGTGCCCAAGTTCCCCAATGGTCAGTCCGCCCCTGGTTCACACTGATGCAGTCGGGAATTCGCAGCGTTTTCAGAATCATCAGAATCGCACCCCGTGCATGCATGCGAAGTTAACAACACCCTGAAATCGGTCCACAAACCGCGGTACGATGTGCAGAATTGGATTGTATAGGTGTGAATACCCATGCAATCCGATTCTAGTGCGGACCAAAAAAGGGTCCTGCACGTTTTGGGTGCGGTGTGATACACACCCGCAGCGGTTTGCATGATTCTGATGCGGTGCGGAATTCGCACTGAAAACGTGGCCAATTCCGGTCACAGAATGACTTTCAGCCCTGGTTCACACTGATGCGGAGTGGAATTTGCACCGCATCAGAATTGCACCCCGTTCATGCGAACCGCTGCGGGTGTGTATGTTAACAACACCCCGAAAGCGGTCTCCAAAAACGCGCTGGGATGTGCAGAATCAGATCGCATAGGTGTGAACAGCGGCAGACTGACAACTCATGGGGCCCCCGGGCAATATATCGGCCCTAGTATGTGTATGTATGAATGTGAGTTAGGGACCTTAGATTGTATGCTCCTCGGGGGCGGGGACTAATGTGAATGTACAATATACAGTGGGGATCGAAAGTTTGGGCACCCCAGCTAAAAATTTGTATTAATGTGCATAAAGAAGCCAAGGAAAGATGGAAAAATCTCCAAAAGGCATCAAATTACAGATTAGACATTCTTATAATATGTCAACAAAAGTTAGATTTTATTTCCATCATTTACACTTTCAAAATAACAGAAAACAAAAAAATGGCGTCTGCAAAAGTTTGGGCCCCCTGCAGAATTTCTAGCATGCACTGCCCCCTTTGCCAAGCTGAGACCTGCCAGTGCCATGGATTGTTCTCAATCATCGTCTGGGAAGACCAGGTGATGTCAATCTCAAAGGTTTTAAATGCCCAGACTCATCTGACCCCAACAATCAGCACCATGGGTTCTTCTAAGCAGTTGTCTAGAAAACTGAAACTGAAAATAGTTGACGCTCACAAAGCTGGAGAAGGCTATAAGAAGATAGCAAAGCGTTTTCAGATGTCAATATCCTCTGTTCGGAATGTCATTAAGAAATGGCAGTCATCAGGAACAGTGGAAGTTAAAGCAAGATCTGGAAGACCAAGAAAAATATCAGACAGAACAGCTCGCAGGATTGTGAGAAAAACAATTCAAAACCCACGTTTGACTGCACGATCCCTTCAGAAAGATCTGGCAGACACTGGAGTTGTGGTCACTATTCCACTATAAAGAGATACTTGTACAAATATGGTCTTCATGGAAGAGTCATCAGAAAAAAACCTCTTCTACGTCCTCACCACAAAAATCATCGTTTGAACTTTGCAAATGAACATATAGACAAGCCTGATGCATTTTGGAAACAAGTTCTGTGGACCGATGAGGTTAAAATTGAACTTTTTGGCCGGAATGAGCAAAGGTACGTTTGGAGAAGAAGGGGCACAGAATTGAATGAAAAGAACCTCTGTCCAACTGTGAAGCATGGGGTTGGATCAATCACGCTTTGGGGTTGTGGTGCAGCCAGTGGCACAGGGAACATCTCACGAGGAGAAGGAAAAATGGATTCAATAAAATTTCAGCAAATTTTGGATGGTAACTTGATGCCATCTGTGAAAAAGCTGAAGTTAAAGAGAGGATGGCTTCTACAAATGGATAATGATCCTAAACACACCTGGAAATCCACGGGGGATTACATCAAGAGGCGTAAACTGAAGGTTTTGCCATGGCCTTCACAATCTCCTGACCTCAACATCATTGAAAATCTATGGATAGACCTTAAAAGAGCCGTGCTGACAGACAGCCCAGAAGTCTCAAAGAACTGGAAGACTTTTGTAAGGAAGAATGGGCAAAGATACCTCAAACAAGAACTGAAAGACTCTTGGCTGGCTACAAAAAGCGTTTACAAGCCGTGATACTTGCCAAAGGGGGCAGTACAAGATATTAACTCTGCAGGGTGCCCAAACTTTTGCAGACGCCATTTTTTTGTTTTCTGTTATTTTGAAAGTGTAAATGATGGAAATAAAATCTAACTTTTGTTGACATATTATAAGAATGTCTAATCTGTAATTTGATGCCTTTTGGAGATTTTTCCATCTTTCCTTGGCTTCTTTATGCACATTAATACAAATTTTTAGCTGGGGTGCCCAAACTTTCGATCCCCACTGTATATTGTACATTCACATTAGTCCCCGCCCCCGAGGAGCATACAATCTAAGGTTCCTAACTCACATTCATATATACACATACTAGGGCCAAATGTTTAGCTGGGGTGCCCAAACTTTCGATCCCCACTGTATATGTAAAACCACAGCACCACCTGCCTGGAGTGTTCATGTTCTCCCTGTGCCTGTGTGGGTTTCCTCCGGGTACTCCGGTTAACTCCCACACTCCAAAGACATGCTGGGAGGTGTATTGGTTCCTGTCTAAATTGTCCCTAGTATGTGTATGTATGAATGTGAGTTAGGGACCTTAGATTGTACGCTCCTCGGGGGCGGGGACTGATGTGAATGTACAATATATATGTAAAGCGTGGCGTAAATTGACGGCGCTATATAAGTACCCGAAATAAAAAATTAAGATAAGAGGGGGGAGGGGATGGCGGTATACTTGCAAAAATAGACAAGACTTTATCCTACAGAAGAACTTTACTCCATGACAAAGATTTATTACGAAGCAAACCCCCCCAGCTGTCAGGACGGAGCCCCCCGGGGGGAAACTGCTTGTTAAAGTGGACCTGTGCACTAATCCGCTCTGCCCAGCGCTGACACTCCATCCATTTAAGAGCGGAGCAGGTGGGATGAGAAGAGGTGGAAGGTGTGCGGAGTCACAGGCAGAAGATTGGATTTAATGCGAAGTGGAGCCCGCAGAGACAGACGGAGACAGATAGCCATCTCGGCAGACAGATGTGTTTTCCCAGCAGCGGGCAGAAGACATCAGGAACCTGTACAGGTAACGCTGACTAATAGCCGAGCGTGTCTTCCAGCGAATGACATTAATCCGCCGCTCCTGACAGATAACCCCGCCGCAAATCCATCAGCCTTGGGTCACCGCCGCCGCTAAGCTCCAGATGTAATTGAAACCTTAAAGCCACTTTGCAGCTGCAGGGTGTCCCCGCCGCGGAGACTCATTACACGGAAAAAAAAAAAAAACACGCCATTCGCCCCATCTCCCTTCACGCTGGCTGGCAACATATGTTCTGCGCGTAAACGCGGCACGGGCGAGTTACCGCCATCAGTCCGGAGTCGATTCCAGGAACTCCGAAAAGACGTATCCGAGCGGCGCTGGGCCTTCAGGAAATTATTTGTTAAGAGATACTCTTCTTCCACGGTGTCACCGACTCCGGATCGGCTGCTCACACGATACAAGGATCCCCTCCGCTGGGCATCAAGAAAGCAACTCAAAGCATGAAGAGCACCAAAATCTAGTGTCCAAAACATGGGCGGACTGACAACTCATGGGGCCCCCGGGCAATAGGGGATCATGGGGCCCCTGTGTCTTTGCCCACACTCAAAGCACACCCAAAAAAGCCTATAAAAGGTACCAGGGGAATTTCATGGGGCCCCTCCTGCCCCCTGGCCCTCGGGCAGTGTCCGAGTTCTCGAATGGTCAGTCCGTCCCTGGTCCCAAATACTTGAATAGTTCCTTGGCAACCTTACACGAAACGGCCAACACGTTTCAGGACCAGAATTGCCCCCTTCATCAGGGCTATAAAAAGAATGCAGGGATGGGGCACCAGGAGCGCCAAGATCAAGGGTCTCAAATCTGGAAGGCTTCACCAGGAGGAGTACTCTGATCTCTGTGAGAGAGAAGAAATACCTGGAATATTAAATATGAAATAATACCTCTGAAGCCAGGGCCACTTTACCTTTCAGACCACTATGTGACACCTGTCTATCTATATTACCAAAAGTATTGTCCCCGCCCTCCAAATCGTGATTCAGGTGTTCCAATCCCCTCCCAATCATGTGATTCAGGTGTTCCAATCCCCTCCATATCATGTGATTCAGGTGTTCCAATCCCCTCCATATCATGTGATTCAGGTGTTCCAATCCCCTCCATATCATGTGATTCAGGTGTTCCAATCCCCTCCCTATCATGTGATTCAGGTATTCCAATCCCCTCCCAATCATGTGATTCAGGTGTTCCAATCCCCTCCCTATCATGTGATTCAGGTGTTCCAATCCCCTCCCTATCATGTGATTCAGGTGTTCCAATCCCCTCCCTATCATGTGATTCAGGTGTTCCAATCCCCTCCCTATCATGTGATTCAGGTGTTCCAATCCCCTCCCTATCATGTGATTCAGGTGTTCCAATCCCCTCTTAATCATGTGATTCAGGCGTTCCAATCCCCTCCATATCATGTGATTCAGGTGTTCCAATCCCCTCCATATCATGTGATTCAGGTGTTCCAATCCCCTCCATATCATGTGATTCAGGTGTTCAAATCCCCTCCATGGACACAGGTGTATACAATCACGCCCCTAGGCATGCAGACGGCTTCTACAAACATTGGTGAAAGAATGGGTCGCTCTCAGGAGCTCAGTGACTCCAAGCGTGGTCCCGTGATAGGTGGCCACCTGGGCAATAAGTCCATCCGTGACATTTCCTGGCTACTAAATATTCCACACTCAACTGTTAGTGGGATTATAACAAAGTGGAAGCAACTGGAAACAACAGCCACTCAGCCACCAAGTGGTAGGCCACGTCACATGACAGGGCGGGGTCAGCGCATGCTGAAGCGCACAGTGCGCAGAAGTCACCAACTGTCTGCAGAGTCAATAGCTAAAGACCTCCAAACTTGGTGTGGCCTTCAGATGAGCCCAACAACAGTGCGTAGAGAGCTTCATGGAATGGGTTTCCATGGCCGAGCAGCTGCATCCAAGCCTTCCATCACCAAGTGCAATGCAAAGCGTCGGATGCCGTGGTGTAAAGCACGCCGCCACTGGACTCTAGAGCAGAGGAGACGTGTTCTCTGGAGTGACCAATCACGCTTCTCTGTCTGGCAGTCCGATGGACGTGTCTGGGTTTGGCGGTGGCCAGGAGAACGGTACTTGCCTGACTGCATTGTGCCAAGTGTAAAGTTTGGCGGAGGGGGATTATGGTGTGGGAGTGTTCCTCAGGGGTTGGGCTTGGCCCCCTAGTTCCAAGTGAACAGAACTCTTAAGGCAACATTTTGGACAGTTTCATGCTCCCAACTTTGTGGGAAGAGTTTGGGGATGGCCCCTTCCTGTTCCAACACGACTGCCCACCAGTGCACAAAGCAAGGTCCATAAAGACATGGAGGAGCCAGTTTGGGGTGGAGGAACTTGACTGTCCTGCACAGAGTCCTGACCTCAACCCCATAGAACACCTTTGGGATGAATTAGAGCGGAGACTGTGAGCCAGGCCTCCTCCCCCGACATCAGTGCCTGACCTGACAAATGTGCTTCTGGAAGAATGGTCCAACCTTCCCATAGACACCCTCCTAAACCTTGTGGACGGCCTTCCCAGAAGAGTTGAAGCTGTTATAGCTGCAAAGGGTGGGGCCAACTCAATATTGAACCCTATGGACTAAGACTGGGGGGCCATTAAAGGTCATGTGTGTGGGAAGGGCGGGGCCAACTCAATATTGAACCCTACGGACTAAGACTGGGGGGCTATTAGAGGTCATGTGCGTAGAAAGGGCGGGTCCAACTCAATATTGAACCCTACGGACTAAGACTGGGAGACCACTAAAGGTCATGTGCGTGGAAAGGGCGGGGCCAACTCAATATTGAACCCTACGGACTAAGACTGGGGGGCCATTAAAGGTCATGTGTGTGGAAAGGCCGGCGACCAATACTTGGGGCAATATAGTGCATCTATCTATCATCTGTCTTTCCTACTAACAGATTAACGTTTTCAAATGACCATTTCTCGATGATTTGTAGGCTTTTCTTCGGTAGCGTTCATATACTGCACGTCTCCATACATACCATGTGACAACGCCTATCCGTCCTATTGGTACAGACACAAAGAACAGCCAGCAGTACATCTGCTGTATGCAAACATAAAGGTAAAATATAAACTGCTCGCCTTACGTTTTGCCAACACGATTTTTACAATCACACCGAAGTAATATATGTAATTAAGAAAGTGAGGGAATAACAGCGTGAATCCGTCTTCAACATTAATTTGATTACATGAAGGAAGTGAAGAAGCTGCTCAAATTACAAAAATAAGAACGTGCAATTGCAGCTATTTAATGGCTTGGATGAGTTGCCAGCTAAATAATTACTTTTAATTCCTTCCCGTCATAGATATGTACAGTAATATTTTAATCGATTTGGAAGACAACCCATAATGAGTGAGGCTTTCCAGGGTTTGGGGATCTTCCTATCGCAGAATTTTCCTTCAAGGATTGGGGACAGTTTGGGTTCTGGTTTAGAGGGACTGGGGTCCTGGGATGGAGGGGTTGAGGTTATGGTTTGGAGTTAAAGGAGTCGGGATCTTGGGTTGGAGTTCAAGGGGTCAGTGTTTTGGATTGAAGAAATCTGGGTTCTGAGTTGGAGTTGGAGGGATTGGGGTCCTGGGTTGGAGTTAGAAGGTCAGGGTCCTGGGTTGGAGGGATCGGGGTCAGGGTTCTGGGTTAAAGGGGGTCAAGATCCTTGGTTGGAAAAGTCGAATTCAGGGTCCTGAGTCCGAGGCTTTAGGGTTCTTGGTTGGAGGGGTCAAGGTCCGGGGTTTTAAGGGTCAAGGTCAGGGTCCTGAGTTGGAGGGGTCAGGATGCTGAGTTGGAGGGGGTTGACGTTAGGGTCTTCAGTTGAAGGGATCAGGGTCCTGGGTTGTAGGGGTTCAGGTCAGGGTCCAGAGTTGGAGGGATTGGGGTCCTGGGTTGGAGTTGGAAGGTCAGGATCCTAGGTTGGAGGAATGGAGGTCAGGGTTTAATGTTGGAGGGGGTCAGGATCCCGGGCTGGACAGGACAAGTGCAGGG
Source organism: Staurois parvus (assembly GCF_062004578.1). Lineage (NCBI taxonomy): Eukaryota > Metazoa > Chordata > Amphibia > Anura > Ranidae > Staurois > Staurois parvus. The sequence continues at coordinate 24,805 of NW_028320824.1, forward strand.
TTCTGAGTTGGAAGGTTCAGGGTGTCAAGGTAAGGGTCTTGAGTTGGAGAGATCAGGGTCCTGGGTTGGAGGGATCGAGATCAGGATCCTGAGTTGGAGGAGTCGAGGTCCTGAGTTGGAGAGGTTGAGATATAAAAAGCAGCAGCTACACATTCAAGGCTGTATGATTGATGCCTGAGCCACCAGATATCAGCCTCAGCTCAGTGGTGATATCGGAGAAGGTGAGCAGAGCCCTTTACAAGCAACATCCATGATGCCCATGGAGGGGACAAAAAGTGTTTTATGACCCAGCAAAACTTGTGAGGTCATAAACAAGAGGTGAGCAGACATCTGGTGGTGGTGTGGTGACTTACTAATGCTGGTTGTAGCACGGATGGAGGCATTAAGTGGAAAAAGCACAGTATGATGTTATAAAAAGGACTTTATGTGACATATCACCGTCACTATTGGAGTATGCTTTGAGAGATTGATCGTGCAACACAGGTTTTTGTGATTTTTTGAGGTCAGAGTCCTCAGTTGGAGAATTGATTGTCCCGGGTTGGAGGAATCGAACTCATGGTCTTGAGTTGGAGGAATTGGGGTTCTGAGTTGAAAAAGTCGAGGTCAGGGTCCTGAGTTGGAGGTTTTGGGGTCTTACAGAACCGATTAGAACTTGTGAGGTCATAAACAGAAGGAGAACAGACATCTGGTGGTGGTGTGGTCACTTACCAATGCTGGATGTAGCACGGATGGCGGCATTAAGTGGAAAAAGCACAGAATGATGTTATGAAAAGGACTTTATGTGACATATGATCACCGTCACGGTCACTATTGGAGTATGAGGGCTTCATAGTGCAACCAATAGCGCTGCACAGGTTGTTGTGATTTTTTGAGGTCAGGGTCCTCAGTTGGAGAATTCAGTGTCCGGGGTTGGAGGAATCGAACTCAGGGTCTTGAGTTGGAGGAATTGGGGTCCTGAGTTTGAAAATTCAAGGTCAGGGTCCTGCATTTGAGGTTTTAGGGTCCTGAGTTGGAGGGGTTGATGTTAGAGTCTTCAGTTGGAGGGATCGGGGTATTGGATTGAAGGGGTCAATGTCAGGGTCCTGAATTGGAGGTTTTAGGGTCCTGAGTTGGAGGGGTTGATGTTAGAGTCTTCAGTTGGAGGGATCGGGGTATTGGGTTGGAGGGGTCAAGGTCCTGAATTGGAGGTTTTAGGGTCCTGAGTTGGAGGGGTTGATGTTAGAGTCTTCAGTTGGAGGGATCGGGGTATTGGATTGAAGGGGTCAATGTCAGGGTCCTGAACTGGAGGTTTTAGGGTCCTGAGTTGGAGGGGTTGACGTTAGAGTCTTCAGTTGGAGGGATCGGGGTATTGGGTTGGAGGGGTCAAGGTCCTGAATTGGAGGTTTTATGGTCCTGAGTTGGAGGGGTTGACGTTAAGAGTCTTCAGTTGGAGGGATCGAGGTACTGGGTTGGAGGGGTCAACATCAGGGTCCTAGGTTGGAGGAGTCAGGGTTGCAGGTTGAAGGGGTCGGAGTCGTGTGTTGGGGGTGGAAGGTGGAATTTTTCTTGTTCTTTCTTCTCTACAAATATAAATGTAGATGGGATTATGAATATATTTTTTCCCTTCCATCACCACCTTTGTTACATCTTCTTTCCTCGTTCACCTTTATTCTCTTCTGTAACAATGTATCAGTTGTTATAAGGAGAGCTTTCATCTTCGGCATTGACCCTTCAATATAATCTACATTCATAGAAGTTACAGCAAATTTGCAGCCAATTACCAACCGACTGTAAATGTCATTACTGAATGTTAGAAGATTTCATTGATTGACCAAGATACAAAGATCTCGGATGATAATTACCATTGTCATTATTCCTATACGGTGACATTCTCATATTACCTCGATTGGATTTCCGTGCGTTCAATCACGAGAGCTCCACACAATAATCATGTACAAGATGTTCTCTACGATTTCAAAATGAATTAAAATATTTGAAAATGAATTACAACACTTGAGGAGACCTTAAGTTGTGTCAAAGGTGACCGGCGCAGTAAAGTCTGTAATCTGGGAACATGACCCAGAGACACCAGTCTTGTCTTAGCCCCAAACCAAGGCAATCAGCACCTCTGCTGGAAGGCGGAGTGAAGTGTTCAGTAATTCATTAGTCTGGGCTGACTCTAAATTCATTATTCTTTTTTAGGTACAAAAAATGCAGTAGTTCGGGTCTTTGGCCCTCCCACAATGGGGAGATTTCCCACCAGTAGTTTGTGTCTCTGCCCCTCCCACAATGGGGAGATTTCCCACCAGTAGTTTGTGTCTCTGCCCCTCCCACAATGGGGAGATTTCCCACCTGTAGTTTGTGTCTCTGCCCCTCCCACAATGGGGAGATTTCCCACCTGTAGTTTGTGTCTCTGCCCCTCCCACAATGGGGAGATTTGTGTAGTTTGTGTCTCTGCCCCTCCCACAATGAGATTTTCCACCCAGTAGTTGTGTCTCTGCCCCTCCCACAATGGGGAGATTTGTGTAGTTTGTGTCTCTGCCCCTCCCACAATGAGATTTTCCACCCAGTAGTTGTGTCTCTGCCCCTCCCACAATGAGATTTTCCACCCAGTAGTTGTGTCTCTGCCCCTCCCACAATGGGGAGATTTGTGTAGGTTGTGTCTCTGCCCCTCCCACAATGGGGAGATTTGTGTAGTTTGTGTCTCTGCCCCTCCCACAATGAGATTTTCCACCCAGTAGTGTCTCTGCCCCTCCCACAATGGGGAGATTTGTGTAGTTTGTGTCTCTGCCCCTCCCACAATGGGGAGATTTGTGTAGTTTGTGTCTCTGCCCCTCCCACAATGGGGAGATTTGTGTAGTTTGTGTCTCTGCCCCTCCCACAATGGGGAGATTTGTGTAGTTTGTGTCTCTGCCCCTCCCACAATGGGGAGATTTGTGTAGTTTGTGTCTCTGCCCCTCCCACAATGGGGAGATTTGTGTAGTTTGTGTCTCTGCCCCTCCCACAATGGGGAGATTTGTGTAGTTTGTGTCTCTGCCCCTCCCACAATGGGGAGATTTGTGTAGTTTGTGTCTCTGCCCCTCCCACAATGGGGAGATTTGTGTAGTTTGTGTCTCTGCCCCTCCCACAATGGGGAGATTTGTGTAGTTTGTGTCTCTGCCCCTCCCACAATGGGGAGATTTGTGTAGTTTGTGTCTTCCTCCCCTGACACCGGCTCCTCTTCTCTCTAATTGCACACCCTTCACACTGAGTCGCTCATTCCCACCTACCCACCTCTGCCCCCCCCATCACCCACCACCTACCTCTCGCCCCCTCGCCGATCGCCCACCTGCACCACTCGGGCCGACTTCCTCCCCCCAACACACAAATCTCCCCCGGAGACAGCTCCACTATTTTTAGGATAATTGCACATTCATCCAATCCCACATGAAGCGTCGCTGGCATTTCACAGAGATTTCCGCTGATGCCGCTGATGAGGAAACATGTATTCTGGAGGTGCAGATTTCAGCTCACATAAACTATGACAAATATTCCTGAATGCAGCTGAAAGAGGCGACATTCCGACTCAACCGACGGCAAATACACCGCCGCTCCGCGCCGATCGGTCCCAGGATGGAGCGCTCTGCGGCCCCTCGCCGCGCTGAGACCAGCCACAACGACTCATAAAAAAAAGATCGATATCCCGCATGGCGTTCTTCTTTACCTGGTTTACAACCCTCCATAAAACGCGTCCATAAATCTCGCCGCTAACGTTCGACTGTTTACTACAAATAATAAACCGCCGTATTCATCGAACTGGAGGGCGATGACTCCGAACAGACCGGTGACAACCGACGAGGAAATAAAGTGCAGAACGTTACAGGACGCTCCGCAAGGGAGTCTCACCACCACAATGTCAGGTGCCCACTTATGTTCAGACAGTAACCATGCCGACACCCGGCAATATGGCGGTACCACTTCAATCTGTCACTACTTATGTACGGGCAACAGTGATGGCGCCACTTATGTACGGGCAACAGTGATGGCACCACTTATGTACGGGCAACAGTGATGGCACCACTTATGTACGGGCAACAGTGATGGCACCACCTATGTATGGGCAACAGTGATGGTACCACATATGGGCAACAGTGATGGCACCACTTATGTATGGGCAACAGTGATGGCGCCACCTATGTATGGGCAACAGTGATGGCACCACATATGGGCAACAGTGATGGCACCACTTATATAGGGGCAACAGTGATGGCACCACTTATATAGGGGCAACAGTGATGGCACCACTTATATAGGGGCAACAGTGATGGCACCACTTATATAGGGGCAACAGTGATGGCACCACTTATGTACGGGCAACAGTGATGGCACCACTTATGTACGGGCAACAGTGATGGCACCACTTATGTAGGGGCAACAGTGATGGCACCACTTATGTAGGGGCAACAGTGATGGCACCACTTATGTACGGGCAACAGTGATGGCACCACTTATGTACGGGCAACAGTGATGGCACCACCTATGTATGGGCAACAGTGATGGTACCACATATGGGCAACAGTGATGGCACCACTTATGTATGGGCAACAGTGATGGCGCCACCTATGTATGGGCAACAGTGATGGCACCACATATGGGCAACAGTGATGGCACCACTTATGTATGGGCAACAGTGACGGCACCACTTATGTATGGGCAACAGTGATGGCACCACTTATGTATGGGCAACAGTGATGGCACCACCTATGTATGGGCAACAGTGATGGCACCACTTATGTATGGGCAACAGTGATGGCACCACCTATGTATGGGCAACAGTGATGGCACCACTTATGTACGGGAAACAGTGATGGCACCACTTATGTACGGGCAATAGTGATGGCACCACTTATATACGGGCAACAGTGATGGCAGCACTTATGTATGGGCAACAGTGATGGCACCACGTATATGGGCAACAGTGATGGCACCACCTATGTATGGGCAACAGTGATGGCACCACTTATATACGGGCAACAGTGATGGCACCACTTATGTACGGGCAACAGTGATGGCACCACTTATGTAGGGGCAACAGTGATGGCACCACTTATGTACGGGCAACAGTGATGGCACCACCTATGTATGGGCAACAGTGATGGTACCACTTATGTACGGGCAATAGTGATGGCACCACTTATATACGGGCAACAGTGATGGCACCACTTATGTATGGGCAACAGTGATGGCACCACATATATGGGCAACAGTGATGGCACCACCTATGTATGGGCAACAGTGATGGCACCACTTATATACGGGCAACAGTGATGGCACCACTTATATACGGGCAACAGTGATGGCACCACTTATGTACGGGCAACAGTGATGGCACCACTTATGTAGGGGCAACAGTGATGGCAGCACTTATGTAGGGGCAACAGTGATGGCACCACATATATGGGCAACAGTGATGTCATCACATATATAGACAACAGTGATGGCACCACCACCTCCATCAAAGAGCCTTCCCCTCCATCAATGGGGCTTGGCCACTCATGAGTTTGTCTTCGATTGGCCGGTTTCTCTTCCTTGGACCACGTTTATTCGGTCCTGACCAATAGAGACCATGAACATCTCACAAGAGCTGTAGTTTGGAGTTGCTCTGACCCAGACAATAAAATTTGGTCCTTGTCAAAGTCCCTCCAATCCTTACGCTTCTCCATTTTTTCAGTGAGCATCAAAGGCAAAGTCTCACACTGGATCCCTGCACAGATCTGGAAGAAATACACAAAGCTCACCAAGATTCCAGAAGACGCACGACCGATGAATAGAGACAACATTCAATTAGCCTGGAGATCAGCTCTGGAGATGAAGATGTCTCCTCACATTCAGAGGCTGGTACTGACGTCACGTACGGCATTGATAGGCTGCGGTCAGACTGGCGATTCTCTGTCAGCTACAAACTGCGACTACCAGCCACTAACAGCGATTTGTAGCGGGTGATGTCATCACTTGATTTGCTGGAAATCTGTCATTGTTACGGGTTCAATTGCATCACTGGGATGGGGTTCTCCTTCAGCCATCAGTGATGGCACCACTTATATACGGGCAACAGTGATGGCACCACTTATATACGGGCAACAGTGATGGCACCACTTATATAGGGGCAACAGTGATGGCACCACTTATATACGGGCAACAGTGATGGCACCACTTATATAGGGGCAACAGTGATGGCACCACTTATATACGGGCAACAGTGATGGCACCACTTATATACGGGCAACAGTGATGGCACCACTTATATAGGGGCAACAGTGATGGCACCACTTATATAGGGGCAACAGTGATGGCACCACTTATATAGGGGCAACAGTGATGGCACCACTTATATAGGGGCAACAGTGATGGCACCACTTATATACGGGCAACAGTGATGGCACCACTTATATACGGGCAACAGTGATGGCACCACTTATATAGGGGCAACAGTGATGGCACCACTTATATAGGGGCAACAGTGATGGCACCACTTATATAGGGGCAACAGTGATGGCACCACTTATATAGGGGCAACAGTGATGGCACCACTTATATACGGGCAACAGTGATGGCACCACTTATATACGGGCAACAGTGATGGCACCACTTATATTGGGGCAACAGTGATGGCACCACCTATGTATGGGCAACAGTGATGGCACCACTTATATAGGGGCAACAGTGATGGCACCACCTATGTATGGGCAACAGTGATGGCACCACTTATGTAGAGGCAACAGTGATGGCACCACTTATATACGGGCAACAGTGATGGCACCACTTATATAGGGGCAACAGTGATGGCACCACTTATATAGGTGCAACAGTGATGGCACCACTTATATACGGGCAACAGTGATGGCACCACTTATATAGGGGCAACAGTGATGGCACCACTTATATAGGGGCAACAGTGATGGCACCACTTATATAGGGGCAACAGTGATGGCACCACTTATATGGGCAACAGTGATGGCACCACTTATATAGGGGCAACAGTGATGGCACCACTTATATGGGCAACAGTGATGGCACCACTTATATACGGGCAACAGTGATGGCACCACTTATATACGGGCAACAGTGATGGCACCACTTATATACGGGCAACAGTGATGGCACCACTTATATAGGGGCAACAGTGATGGCACCACTTATATAGGGGCAACAGTGATGGCACCACTTATATAGGGGCAACAGTGATGGCACCACCTATATAGGGGCAACAGTGATGGCACCACTTATATAGGGGCAACAGTGATGGCACCACCTATATAGGGGCAACAGTGATGGCACCACTTATATAGGGGCAACAGTGATGGCACCACTTATATAGGGGCAACAGTGATGGCACCACTTATATAGGGGCAACAGTGATGGCACCACTTATATAGGGGCAACAGTGATGGCACCACTTATATAGGGGCAACAGTGATGGCACCACTTATGTGCCCCACTGGGATGGGGTTCTCCTTCAGCCATCCGCAGCGAAGCCATAGAGGTGAACGCAGAGCAATTATCGCCGACAAAAATGCTGAAAATAACGATTTCCTTTGTGAGAAATCACTTTAAAAAAAAAATTAAAAACTGATCTCTGTGAATAAATCACTCGGCTGAGATGGCCCCAACATGGTGGCCCCGCGAGGAGAGAGAACCATCGGGTGGTGTCAGAGTGATTCATGGAACCGAGAACTTCCCAGATCTGACCCAGAAGAGGATGAACGCAGATCCGCCCCAACCCATCCTGGAGAACTGAACGCAGGAGATAAGAAATACAAAAATAAGTTCATCTATCACCACCGATGGATCGTCCCGCCTTCTGCCGGAGCCACCTCTGGGCCACTTCAAGGGGGGATCCACTGCGGTTGGGTGCGACTTTCTGTGATCTGCATGGGGATGGGTCTCTGTTCTCAATGCGAAGAACTCCTGTCTGCGGAGCCAAGTATTATTATTTCAGGAATTCATCGAATGCTGACAGTATACATATATATGTCTTTGTGCCTCAGCCGGCTATCCATTGCCTGGTAGAGTGCTGCCACAATATCGCAGGTAAACAAAAAGTGGCAGAAAATGCCGGATCTGCAGGTTTTAGGCTCCATTCACACTTGTGCAACTTCACAATTCACGACTTTACAATGAAACGTTGGATGAGTGCGACTTTAGATTTGACTGAGGATGAGTGTGCGCTACAAAGTCGCATATATATCATTCAGATGCGACTTTCATGCAATTTTGGGGGGGGTTAAATTGGAGTCTATGGCCCTCAAGTCGCATGAAAGTCATACCAAAGGAACTACTTTGAATGATATATATGCGACTTGTGTGCAACTTTAGACTTTCATGCAATTTGGGGGGGGGGGGGAAATTGGTGTCTATGGCCCTCAAGTCGCATGAAAGTTACATCAAAGGAATTACTTTAAAGTCGCATATATATCATTCAAAGCAGTTCCTTTGGTGTGACTTTCATGCGACTTGAGGGCCATAGACTCCAATTTAACCCCCCCCCCCAAATTGCATGAAAGTCTGAATGATATATATGGGACCTGTGTGCAACTTCAGACTTTCATGCAATTTTGGAGGGGGGTTAAATTGGAGTCTATGGCCCTCAAGTCACATGAAAGTCACACCAAAGGAACTACACTGAAGTTGCACACAAGTCGCATATATATCATTCAGACTTTCATGCAATTTGGGGGGGGGGGTAAATATTGGAGTCTATGGCCCTCAAGTCGCACCAAAAGGAACTACTTTCAAGTCGCTGCAACTTGACGTCGCACAGATAAGAATGATACTCATTGGGAAACATGGGGGGACGACTTTCTATGCGACTCTGGACCCCAAAGTCGCATGAGAAGTCACACGAGTGTGAATGGAGCCTTACAACCACTTAAAGTTACATCTGCAAATTCTCACATGGAACGTCTGGGATTCCCTGCATTCCTATTGGCCCATAACTGCTGATGGGTAATTCTGACGTCATCTGTGTGTCAGGGACCCGGACTGTTGTCTGAATCCGCTCAGACTAACAGAAAGCAAAAAAATCTCCAACATTCAGAACTTTTATATAAATCAAATATTCCTCCCTTTTAAAAGTTCTCTGATTGGCTGATCTGGGTTACCACCCATCAGGGTCACAGGCAGGATGTTGTCACCTAAACCCCAAAATGGAGGAGAGATCACATGACCCGCCCCCTGCGCAGCGCACAGCAGCCTTTCCATAAGCGGACACAATGTAGAAATGTAACAATTTATTTCCTCCGTTTCCAGTTATACGACGGCGGCGAGGAGCCGCCATGAATTCATCGCTCAGCCTGCTGTCCGTCTGATCATCCCGCATCGTCCGTCCGATCATCCCCGCATCGTCCGTCCGATCATCCCCGCATCGTCCGTCCGATCATCCCCGCATCGTCCGTCCGATCATCCCCGCATCGTCCGTCCGATCATCCCCGCATCGTCCGTCCGATCATCCCCGCATCGTCCGTCCGATCATCCCGCATCGTCCGTCCGATCATCCCGCATCGTCCGTCCGATCACCCCGCATCGTCCGTCCGATCACCCCGCATCGTCCGTCCGATCACCCCGCATCGTCCGTCTGAATTAATGGAATTTATGGCGTAACGAGCAATAAAAACAAGACGCAGGCGGCCGCTGTAATTAGTTGACAAAGCAAAGCGACTTCAATGAAATGGGCTTTTATGGCTGAGCCGGGACGTGTCAATCGATCAGAGCGGAACTCCGGCCCTTCACAGCCGGTTCACACAATGCGGTGCGGTACCCTGCGTGTCATTCGCATCGGAATCGCACCAAATTCCTGTGCGAATTACATGCAAATGTCTGTGCGGCTCAAATCGCATCACATCTGCACCAAAAAGGTGCAGGACCCTTTTTTATATCCGCACCTGAATAGCTTTGCATGGGTGTTCTCACCCATATGATGCGATTTCTGGCAATCACATCGTGTTTTGTGATTTGTTTCGGGGTGTCAATTTATCATTGACACCAAATCGCATGAACATGATGTGACTGCAATGTGGTGTGGAAAAAGGCTCCTCCCCTTCAGTCCTGCACAGGTGTACCGGCTCCTCCCCTTCAGTCTTGCACAGGTGTACCGGCTCCTCCCCTTCAGTTCCACACAGGTGTACAAGCTCCTCCCCTTCAGTCTTGCACAGGTGTACCGGCTCCTCCCCTTCAGTCTTGCACAGGTGTACCGGCTCCTCCCCTTCAGTCCTGCACAGGCGTACAGGCTCCTCCCCTTCAGTCCTGCACAGATGTACCGGCTCCTCTCCTTTAGTCTTGCACAAGCGTGCCGGCTCCTCCCCTTCAGTCTTGCACAGGCGTACCGGCTCCTCCCCTTCAGTCTTGCACAAGCGTACCGGCTCCTCCCCTTCAGTCTTGCACAAGCGTGCCGGCTCCTCCCCTTCAGTCTTGCACAAGCGTGCCGGCTCCTCCCCTTCAGTCTTGCACAGGCGTGCCGGCTCCTCCCCTTCAGTCTTGCACAGGCGTGCCGGCTCCTCCCCTTCAGTCTTGCACAGGCGTGCCGGCTCCTCCCCTTCAGTCTTGCACAGGCGTGCCGGCTCCTCCCCTTCAGTCTTGCACAGGCGTGCCGGCTCCTCCCCTTCAGTCTTGCACAGGTGTGCCGGCTCCTCCCCTTCAGTCTTGCACAGGTGTGCCGGCTCCTCCCCTTCAGTCTTGCACAGGTGTGCCGGCTCCTCCCCTTCAGTCTTCCACAGGTGTGCCGGCTCCTCCCCTTCAGTCCTCCCCTGGACTGAAATGTTTTCCTCTGATATCACTGCACACTGTGAGCTTCTCACAATGTGCATTAGATGCTGCAGCCAGTCAGATAGAGCTCCTCCTCATTTCCTGGCTGAAGAACATCCAGCATCATCTAGCACTTTCCTCCACAGCCTGCCCCGCCCCTTCATTAGATTTCAGTTCATTCAATCAGGAAGGTTCAGCATCAGCAAGGGTGGTCCATGTGCAAGTGAAGTCCGTCTAGGAACGCCTACCCCTCCAGACTGACACCCACCCATCAAGGCATTTTTACATTTCTATAACTCCTCCCACTTCTTGGCTCAGGGCTGAGCACCCCGACGGCTCCTCCCACCAGCATTGCATAGAGAAGCACAGAGACCCAGTGATGACAATCACTGGATCTAAAATAAGGTACGCACCCTCATATGTACAGTTTGTGTTAAGCCCCTCCCTCACATATTGCAAGAGCCAGATAAAGTATCAGTACAAAGAGGAGCTTAAAGGAATGACACCCGCGGGATGGAACAAACGGCTCCCCGAATCCCAGAGGAAGGTATTGGTGATCCAAAACGATTTTCACATTTGTCCGGAGTCACCGCCGTCTGCGAGGACGGCAGGGGCAGTATTTTTAGAAAACGCCAGTCCGAGGAGACTGCGACCTTTTCACAAGGCCAGGAAAGGTGTCATTCAATCGGATTGGCACAGCCTGGTGTCACCAGCAATCAGGAGAGTGGAAGTCTCTGCAAATGGACTGTGAAGGCTCGTCATACACCATATTACAGGCTGGAAAGGCTGACCTAGAAAAGTCCGAAGATTGCAGAGCCGAGACCCTCTGTGTACCGGGGGGGGGGACACAGAACACATCGAATTTATATATATATACTCCATAATACCACTGATCAGCCATAACATTATGACCACCCACCATAGCATGACCACACACCCAATACTGAGTAGATCCCCCTTTTGCTGTCAAAACAGCCCTGACACGTCGTGGCGTGGATTCCACTAGACCTCTGGAGGTATGATGTGGTGTCTGGCACTGAGCCGTCACTAGCAGATCCTTCAAGCCCCATAAGTTGAACAAAAATTAGCTGCATGGTCGAGTTGCCAGAAAAAAATCCTTTACTGCGCCAATGCCATAAAAAAAGCTCGGTGAGGCGTGTCAACATGTTGCAGGGGCGGACTGACAACTCATGGGGCCCCCGGGCAATAGGGGATCATGGGGCCCCTGTGTCCTTGCCCAAACTCCAAAAAGCCTATGAAAAAGGTACCAGGGGCATCTCATGGGGCCCCCTACTGACCCCAGGCCCTCAGGCAGTGCCCAAGTTTCCAAATGGTCAGTCCGCCCCTGACGTGTTGTCAGGAATATTGTAACCAGGCTTTTTTGTGGCACTGGTTCAGTAAAGGCTTATTTCTGGCAACTTCACCATGCAGCTCATTTTTGTTGAAGTGTCATCGTATTGTGCTCCTTGAAACAACCACGCCGTCTTTTTCCAGAGCAGCCTGGATTTCTCCTGAGGTGACCTGTGGGGGGTTTCTTTGTATCCCTAACAATTCTTCTGGCAGTTGTGGCGGCAATCTTTCCTGTTCTACCTGACCTTGGCTTGCGATCAAGAGATCCCCGGACTTTCCATTTTTTAATAAGTGATAGAACAGCACTCTCCGGCATAGTCAAGGCTTTGTATATCTTATTATATCCTTTTCCATCTTTATAAAGTTCCATTACCTTGTTATGCAGGTCTTTTGACAGTTCTTGTCTGCTCCCCATGGCTCAGTGTCTAGCCTGCTGAGTGCTTCCACATGAGAGATAACAAACCCATTGATTATTTATACACTGACACTGATTGCAATGTAAGAAGCCACAGATGTGGGGAATGAACCTTTTAATTGGCATTGTACCCCGTGTGTGTCCCCTCGTGTGTCTGTACCAAGACCCAACATTCCGGGGGGGGGGGGGTGCCAACATTCCACCATTTCTGCCGGAGGAGGGAGGAGACTTTGGAGCACAACTGTATCCATCTATCATTGTCTACTCTCACTCTCTGACTATCCATATCTATGAGTACGTCTGTCTGTCCGCCTCTCATCTTGTATCCATCTATCCCTCCATATAATCTATCCGTCCAAAAGTCTGTCCTTCCAATCCAATGGAATCCGACCGTCTGCAATTAGATTCGTCTGTCTGTCTGTCTGTCTGTACGCACTTCATATCTGTCTGTCTGTACGCACTTCATGTCTGTCTGTCTGTACGCATTTCACGTCTGTCTGTCTGTACGCACTTCACGTCTGTCTGTCTGTACGCACTTCATGTCTGTCTGTACGCATTTCATGTCTGTCTGTCTGTCTGTCCGCACTTCATGTCTGTCTGTCTGTACGCACTTCATGTCTGTCTGTCTGTCTGTACGCACTTCATGTCTGTCTGTCTGTCTGTACGCACTTCATGTCTGTCTGTCTGTCTGCACTTCATGTCTGTCTGTCTGTACGCACTTCATGTCTGTCTGTCTGTCTGTCTGCACTTCATGTCTGTCTGTCTGTCTGTCTGCACTTCATGTCTGTCTGTCTGTCTGTACGCACTTCATGTCTGTCTGTCTGTCTGTACGCACTTCATGTCTGTCTGTCTGTCTGCACTTCATGTCTGTCTGTCTGTACGCACTTCATGTCTGTCTGTCTGTCTGTACGCACTTCATGTCTGTCTGTCTGTACGCACTTCATGTCTGTCTGTCTGTACGCACTTCATGTCTGTCTGTCTGTACGCACTTCATGTCTGTCTGTCTGTCTGTACGCACTTCATGTCTGTCTGTCTGTCTGTACGCACTTCATGTCTGTCTGTCTGCACTTCATGTCTGTCTGTCTGTACGCACTTCATGTCTGTCTGTCTGTACGCACTTCATGTCTGTCTGTCTGTCTGTACGCACTTCATGTCTGTCTGTCTGTCTGTACGCACTTCATGTCTGTCTGTCTGCACTTCATGTCTGTCAGTCTGTCTGCACTTCATGTCTGTCAGTCTGTCTGCACTTCATGTCTGTCAGTCTGTCTGCACTTCATGTCTGTCTGTACGCACTTCATGTCTGTCTGTCTGCACTTCATGTCTGTCTGTACGCACTTCATGTCTGTCTGTCTGTACGCACTTCATGTCTGTCTGTCTGTACGCACTTCATGTCTGTCTGTCTGCACTTCATGTCAGTCTGTCTGCACTTCATGTCTGTCTGTCTGTCTGCACTTCATGTATGTACGTATATCTGTCCCTATTCCATGTCTATCCAGTGTTGGATCTCATTGATCTCTCAGCGATCAGCGTCTCCCCTGCGGTAATCCTGGGCTGTAATCGGTTGTATTGATCCCGATCAGCGCAGTCTCTTTCCCTCTCCTTCAGATACGAGGCATTTGTGAGCGTTCCATGTGAAGAGATGAATGGAGACGCGTCCACAATGGGCCGCTCTCATGTGGATTTCAGCAGACACTTCCTTAGGCCGGCTCTGATTTCCGAGATGTGAGAGAAGATGCTGGGAGTCCTGGCTGAGCCTCCGCAGAGCCGAGCTAAGAAAGATAAATTCCCTCCCCGCCGCACACACACAACTCCATGGAAACTACCCGACTAATTGGAAGAGAATAACATCCCGGCCTCGCTGTATTGTGCCGAGGATGAGGCAGCGCCAGGAGAACTGATTACTCCCTAAATCACCGCGACCACCAAGACTGAGCACAAAGAGCACCTGTATGGGGGCAGGAGATGAATGGTGGGATTGGGGGGGGGGTTAGTGTATGGAGGAAGTATCACATGTGCATTCTGTCTGTCTGTCCCGGACAAGAAGCAGTTAACCTGCAGCCACGTCCCGATATCACATCATTCACCTGGCAATCCACTTTCAGATAAAAGTGACCCGAGTGGCTATACAGCCGCCCAATCACTCTTACATTGCGGTCATTGATTAAGGTATCACAAGGAATGTTGTTCATCTCTTCTGGTAGCAATAAAGTTGAAGAAAATGTATAAAGTGTAGGGAAAAAATTGAATACGGTAAATAACATACAGATGCCCCCCCGCTCATGTGCAATTGTAACGTGTGTCACGTACGCTGTATCTTGTGTTATATATATTGCATCTGGTACCACGTACATTGCATCTGGTGTCACACACGTAACTTGTGTGATATACGTTGTTTCTGGTGTCACATAGGTTGTATCTGGTGTGATATACGTTGTATCTGGTGTCACCTACGTTGTATCTGGTGTCACCTACGTTGTATCTGGTGTCACCTACGTTGTATCTGGTGTCACCTACGTTGTATCTGGTGTCACCTACGTTGTATCTTGTGTCACCTACGTTGTATCTTGTGTCACCTACGTTGTATCTTGTGTGATATATGTTGTATCTGGTGTCACCTACGTTGTATCTGGTGTCACCTACGTTGTATCTGGTGTCACCTACGTTGTATCTGGTGTCACCTACGTTGTATCTGGTGTCACCTACGTTGTATCTGGTGTCACCTACGTTGTATCTGGTGTCACATACGTTGTATCTGGTGTCACATACGTTGTATCTTGTATGATATATGTTGTATCTGGTGTCACCTACGTTGTATCTTGTATGATATAGGTTGTATCGGGTGTCACCTACGTTGTATCTTGTATGATATAGGTTGTATCGGGTGTCGCGTACGTTGTATCTGGTGTCACATACTGTCACATACTGTCACCTACGTTGTATCTGGTGTCACATACTGTCACCTACGTTGTATCTGGTGTCCCATACTGTCACCTACGTTGTATCTGGTGTCACATACTGTCACCCACGTTGTATCTGGTGTCACATACTGTCACCTACGTTGTATCTGGTGTCACATACTGTCACCTACGTTGTATCTGGTGTCACATACTGTCACCTACGTTGTATCTTGTATGATATATGTTGTATTTGGTGTCGCGTACATTGTATCTGGTGTTGTGTTCGTATCTGGTGTAGCGCACGTTGTATCTGGTGTCACATACTGTCACCTACGTTGTATCTGGTGTCACATACTGTCACCTATGTTGTATTTGGTGTCACCTACGTTGTATCTGGTGTCACATTCACTTGGGGAGATTTACTAAAACTGCTCCGAATCTGTTGCAGCTGTGCACGGCAGCCAATCAGCTTCCACCTTCAGCTTGTTCCGAGGACACCTCGCACCGTATACATAATTTGTATATATCTGAATTAGGAGAGATTTTTGCAGAGGGACACAACCCTGCGCTGTGCGATTCTAATACAATTTCTATCAGTTGGTGGTAAAATGTTGCAGCTGAAAGACGGAATAAATAAAATTAAAAAAATAAAAGTTACAGATGAATGTTTTCAGAATGGAAGTCATCGGACAGAAGTTCTACTTGGAATTCTCGCTCACAATTGGATGAACACTCTTTGTACGACTCCGCAGAACGGGTCAAAATGGGTCAAAACCAAAACTTTTTTTGAACCCTTTTCATCGGAGGGATTTGTGGAATGTTGGCCTATAGGAAGCCGGGACCCCGGAGGGAACGCGGCCCGCGCCAACCTCCCTGTCACTTTGTCCCACGTACCCTGAAGAAGATTCGGTGGCAGATCTCCCCCCCCAGGAGTGATGTCATCTCGCAGGAATGCGAGTGCAGCTGGCCGCCCCTGAATAGAAGCACATCGCACATCGAAAAGAGCGTCCCTTGTACATTCACCGCGCGTTTCCACTCTGCATACAAACATTTGTCTCCTGACTAATTTCATTATTTTCTTTTCTCTTTTCTTTCTCCATTCCTGCGAGAACAAAACCAGAGCGGGGGAGGGGGAGCGTCCAACCATCTCCGCCATGAAAGCATGGGGGGGGGGGGTAAAATTCATGTTTGACCAACTTTTCTGTGTGCTGGATGGGCCGAGCGCGGCATAATCAAGGCTCCACTTTCTCAGGCTGCCCCATCAATGCACAAAGCAGGAAGAATGGAAGTGATTAGAAGGTTGAAGAAGTCCCTCTTTTGTGGCGTTCCGCGTCGCGCTATTTTGTCTCTGTAATCTTTTCTCCTTTCTTCGGGTCGCCTTTGGAAAGGAACAGATCTGTCACCCTCATAAAACGGGAAGGTCTGATCCCAAACAACATGCCGAGGATATACAAAACATGTGCGCAACCCCCCCATCCCGCCACCTTGAGGGGTCCGCGGGGTCCGGGGCTCCACGTCTCTTCTCATCAACAAACTACAAAGACGGTTCAGAGAATACGACCCGAAAAAAACCGCAGATCCCGTTCAAGGGTCACAAATCCTCCCCGAGACGGGAAACAAACCCAATCATATCCTCTGCAGAACAATGATGCACCACAGAAGCTTACACTCTAATGTCCCCTCCCCCACAGTCCCATCAGTCTATGCAGCAGAGGAGCTTACGCTCTAATGTCCCCTCCCCCACAGTCCCATCAGTCTATGTAGCAGAGGAGCTTACACTCTAATGTCCCCTCCCCCACAGTCTCTGCACTAGAGGAGCTTACGCTCTAATGTCCCCTCCCCCACAGTCCCATCAGTCTCTGCACCAGAGGAGCTTACGCTCTAATATCCCCTCCCCCACAGTCCCATCAGTCTATGCAGCAGAGGAGCTTACGCTCTAATGTCCCCTCCCCCACAGTCCCATCAGTCTCTGCACCAGAGGAGCTTACGCTCTAATGTCCCCTCCCCCACAGTCACATCAGTCTCTGCACCAGAGGAGCTTACGCTCTAATGTCCCCTCCCCCACAGTCCCATCAGTCTCTGTACCAGAGGAGCTTACGCTCTAATGTCCCCTCCCCCACAGTCACATCAGTCTCTGTACCAGAGGAGCTTACACTCTAATGTCCCCTCCCCCACAGTCACATCAGTCTCTACCAGAGGAGCTTACGCTCTAATGTCCCCTCCCCCACAGTCACATCAGTCTCTGTACCAGAGGAGCTTACGCTCTAATGTCCCCTCCCCCACAGTCCCATCAGTCTCTGTACCAGAGGAGCTTACATTCTAATGTCCCCTCCCCCACAGTGCCATCAGTCTCTGTACCAGAGGAGCTTACACTCTAATGTCCCCTCCCCCACAGTCCCATCAGTCTCTGTACCAGAGAAGCTTACGCTCTAATGTCCCCTCCCCCGCAGTCCCATCAGTCTCTGTACCAGAGGAGCTTACGCTCTAATGCCCCCTCCCCCACAGTCACATCAGTCTCTGCACCAGAGGAGCGTATGCTCTAATGTCCCCTCCCCCACAGTCACATCAGTCTCTGCACCAGAGGAGCTTACACTCTAATGTCCCCTCCCCCACAGTCCCATCAGTCTCTGTACCAGGGAAGCTTACAACTATCACTTATGTCACAAATGTCTGACGCAGATCAGCCCCTGCTGCAGCCTCTCAACTTGTGACTTGCTACCAAGTTACAATGTACAGTCTGATCACTGGGGGAGGGGAGACTGAGATGAGACACTTGGTTTTGCGCTGTTCCAGATTTCAGGATTTGCTCGGAGTTCCCCTTTAAAATCTTTGTTTTCTGATCCTTCCCGTTCATCATGGCAGAAAACAAATCAGCGCCGAGGGAGCGCCGCGGCGCGATGCAGCCACTTCCGGCGCGGTCCCCCTTGCCAGCCTCGGCCCGGTTCAGGATGAGAGCCTCATTTGTCTTCCTGCTGGAAGAAATCTCCTGCAGCCGGCGGACGCTCTGCGACTTTCCCGGAAGACGCCATCAATCTCGTCGCGGCGGACGCACTCTCACAACGCGACTCCTTCAATTTATAACGTCAATTTGCTGCAAATGATATTTTATGGGTGTTCTCCGCGTGCCGCCCAGGAGTGGAAAACTAAATTAAAAAGTATTACCGCATTCCGCTATTGGCAAAACAATCTCGCCGCGCCGCGTAACGCCATTTAGTCCTGCTTGTCGAGCAATTTATCCCCCCCCTCCCCCCCTCCGCACTCGCCACGCCGTATCCGAAAGCAGCAGCAGCGCCGCTAATGGAAGACAGAAACACTTCTGCTGCAAGTGGTGATTCCGGCGCAGGGCGAGCGGGAATAATCGGCGACAATGCATTCTGGGTAGGAAAATCGCCATTCTAGTCCGCCGCCGACGCCGCCTAATTGGTTCAAAGTCCAAATGAAAAAGAAAACGCTTTCAAGGCATTTGAGACAATCGATACGTATTTTACGCTTCCAATAAAAAATTTGTGCAAAAAAACTCACCAATATTGCATAACAAAGCGGCGGGAAAATGTGAAATAAATAAAAAAAATTTAATTTGTGCAAAAAAAAAAACTCGCCAATATTGCATAACAAAGCGGCAATAAAAGGCGAATAAAAAAATAATTTGCGCAAAACGTTTGCCAATATTGCATAACCAAGCAGCGGTAAAAGGCGAAAAAAAACTGGAATGCAATTTCTAGGCGGTGATGGGTGCAACGTTTACACGCCGCGCGTTCATATATACTACATGTCCCCCGTATACTCGTACTCCTGAATAACGTGCGTTGTGGTGGGACTTTGTATCTTCTCCATATCCAATGATTTCTTTGTTTCACGTTTTCACCATTTCTGGCTCCATTCTTTATATTCTGATCATTATTATTATTACTATATTATACAAAATTAATTAGATTATTAATATATTATTATATAAATTGTGTTTATTACTGTTAACGTAATGTCATTTATATAATATATAATGTAATGTAATAACAGTAATAAACTCTATATTTGTTATACTATATTAGTATTTAGTATAATATAATATAATAATTTTACACTATACTATAATAATAAAATTTAGGAAATAATATAATTTGGAATATAATATTTTATACTATAATATAATAATTATAATAATTTAGGAAAATATATAATTTGGAATAAGAGAATATTTTGTACTAAGCTATAATAATATAATTTGGGAAAATATAGAATACGGAATAATATATTTTATACTATACTATATTAATTATAATATAATTTAAGAAAATATAATATATTATGGAATAATATAAAATATTTTATACTATAATATATTAATTATAATAATTTAGGAAAATATAATATAATTTGGAATAATATAATATTTTATACTATACTATAATTATAATAAAATTTGGGAAAATATAATATATTATGGAATAATATTATATACTATAATATAATAATTATAATATAATTTAGGAAAAATATAATATAATATTTTATACTATAATAATAATATAATTTGGGAAAATATATAATACGGAATAATATATTTTATACTATACTAAATTAATTATAATATAATTTAAGAAAATATAATATATTATGGAATAATATTATATACTATAATAATAATTATAATATAATTTAGGAAAAATATAATATAATATTTTATACTATAATAATAATATAATTTGGGAAAATATATAATACGGAATAATATATTTTATACTATACTATATTAATTATAATATAATTTAAGAAAATATAATATATTATGGAATATTATATACTATAATAATAATTATAATATAATTTAGGAAAAATATAATATAATATTTTATACTATAATAATAATATAATTTGGGAAAATATAGAATACGGAATATTATATTTTATACGATACTATATTAATTATAATATAATTTGGGAAAATATAATATATTATGGAATAATATAATATTTTATACTATAATATATTAATTATAATAATTTAGGAAAATATAATATAATTTGGGAAAATATAATATATTATGAAATATTATATACTATAATATAATAATAATTATAATATAATTTAGGAAAAATATAATATAATATTTTATACTATAATAATAATATAATTTGGGAAAATATATAATACGGAATAATATATTTTATACTATACTATATTAATAATATAATTTAAGAAAATATAATATATTATGGAATAATATTATATACTATAATAATAATTATAATATAATTTAGGAAAAATATAATATAATATTTTATACTATAATAATAATATAATTTGGGAAAATATATAATACGGAATAATATATTTTATACTATACTATATTAATTATAATATAATTTAAGAAAATATAATATATTATGGAATAATATAATATTTTATACTATAATATATTAATTATAATAATTTAGGAAAATATAATATAATTTGGAATAATATAATATTTTATACTATGCTATAATAATTATATTTTAGGAAAATATAATACGGAATATAATTTGGGAAAATATAATATATTATGGAATAATATTATATACTATAATATGATAATAATTATAATATAATTTAGGAAAAATATAATATAATATTTTATACTATAATAATAATATAATTTGGGAAAATATATAATACGGAATAATATATTTTATACTATACTATATTAATTATAATATAATTTAAGAAAATATAATATATTATGGAATAATATAATAATATTGTATACTATACAATAATATAATAATTATAATATATTTTAGGAAAATATAATATAATATTTTATACTATATTTTATACTATAATATAATAATTTAGAAAAATATTATATAATTTGGATTATAATATTTTATACTATACTATAATAATTATAATATAATTGAGAAAATATATAATACAGAATAATATATTTTATACTATACTATATTCATTATAATATAATTTAAGAAAATATAATATATTATGGAATAATACAATAATATTTTACACTACACTATAATAATATAATTTGGGAAAATAGAATATAATACAGAATATAATATTTTATACTATACTATAATTATAATATTATTATATTCCATATTATATTTTCCTAAATTATATTTTATACTATATTCTAGAATAATATAATATAGTGATTATTGGTCCCTAAAGGTACAAGAAGGTAATTATTGGCCCCTAAAAGGTATAATAAGCTGATTACTGGCCCCTAAAAGGTACAATAAGGTGATTAGTGGCCCCTAAGGGTAATAGAATATGATTATTGGCCCCTAAAAGTACAATAAGGTGATGATTGGCCCCCAAAGGTACGATAAGGCAATTACTGGCCCCTAAATGTACAATAACGTGATTATTGGCCCTTAATGGAATAGGGCAATTAATTCCCCCTAAAGGTACAATCAGGTGATTATTGGCCCCTAAATGTACAATAAAGTGATTATTGGCCCCTAAAGATACAAATATTGGCCCCCTAAGGGTACAATAATGTGATTATTAGCACCTAAAGTTGCAATAAGGAAATTAATGGCCCATAAAAAGGTACAATAAGGTGATTAGTGGCCCCTAAGGGTAATATAATGTGATTATTGGCCCCTAGAAGTACAATGAGGCAATTACTGGCCTGGGGAAAAGGTACAATTAGGTAATTACTGGCCCTAGAGGGTGACAACGCCCTATTCCTGCATCCCATCTGTGTCCTTGCGTTGTCACACCTGCCGATGGAGACTGCAATTTGCCCCCATGACACAGACACGGTCCAGTGTTGTCACCCTCAGGATACCCGCCCTGAGAAGTGCCGCGCAGCCATCAATGCGCTGCATGTAAACAGGAAGTGGCTGCAAAGCGGCTGCAGGAAATCATCAGTACAGAGATCCCAACAAAGGAAGAAAAAAGGTGAGATCACACGGATCATTCAGGATACACAGAGCCCAGCATATCTCCAAGTATTCCGTCCGATGGCTTTAGCGCAGGTTTCGCGTTGGCGCTAGCAGGCAGCACAGGAACCGCGGCAGCTCCCATCGGCGCCCAATCACACAGGTCCTCCTGGCTTTGTGGCAGAGGCCACCCAATTATCACCTGGATGTCTGAATTGCCCGGCCGCTCTGCGCACATCCTCTCCCCGCTACAAAATACGCCACGAATAAATGATCTTCCACGAAAGATAAACACAGGATTTTCTGCGGTTCCCGCCCCTCGGCGCCCGCCGCGCCATTTCCCGGGACGAGATGGTAGATTAACAAGCCCATGAAAAGACGTCCCCTTATCCCGCCATCGCGCCTTTCACCCGCTAACAATAGATAACGGCGCGCGAAGCCATTTACGCGGGATGACGGCGTTCCAGGACAATAGCGGGCAGTAAAAATTCTCCCCGACCATCCGCCGCGCCACCCTCTCGCCAAACGCCAATTCTCATAATACGATTTGTCTTATTTATTGCCTCAATTACACAGATAATCCCAGGAACGCAATTCGATGATAATCCGCCGCCATTTCCATAGTCATCGATCTTGTATTTATTACACAGGAGATGCGTTTCGCCAGACATCCATTATAATGAAAATCGCTATTATTTGAGATTGCTTCTTTAATGGCGGCATTACGCAACGCCCCGGGTATTATACCGAATAATCGCCGTTTCCTTCCAGGGGCAGAAATCATTCCTCCGCACAAAGAAAGAAATTGGATTTGGCAATTCGGAGGGCGTTATGGGCGCCTGATGCTCCAATCGCTTCATTCGGCTGCAGAGGTCACCATTTCCCTGCCTGCCACTGAGTACAGGAGGTCAGCGCTGGATTCTGGCCGATCGATTATACACCAATATATGAAATATGGCGGCTTTCCATTTATTATCGATACAAAGTATAAACTTCAGCAGACTCCGGCCTCCCCTCCAGTCTGGCACAGGTGTACCGGCTCCTCCCCTCCAGTCTGGCACAGGTGAACCGGCTCCTCCCCTCCAGTCTGGCACAGGTGAACCGGCTCCTCCCCTCCAGTCTGGCACAGGTGTAGCGGCTCCTCCCCTCCAGTCTGGCACAGGTGTAGCAGCTCCTCCCCTCCAGTCTGGCACAGGTGTAGCGGCTCCTCCCCTCCAGTCTGGCACAGGTGTACCGGCTCTTCCCCTCCAGTCTGGCACAGGTGTAGCGGCTCCTCCCCTCCAGTCTGGCACAGGCATACCGGCTCCTCCCCTCCAGTCTGGCACAGGTGTAGCGGCTCCTCCCCTCCAGTCTTGCACAGGTGTACCAGCTCCTCCCCTTCAGTCTTGCACATGTGCACCGGCTCCTCCCCTTCAGTCTTGCACAGGTGTACCGGCTCCTCCCCCCCAGTCTTGCACAGGTGTACCAACTCCTCCCCTCCAGTCTGGCACAGGTGTACCCAGGGGCGGACTGACAACTCATGGGGCCCTCGGGAAGTAGGAAATCATGGGGCCCCTGTGTCCTCGCCAACACTCAAACCACACCCAAAAAAACCTATGAAAGGTATCAGGGGCATCTCATGGGGCCCCCTACTTACCCCGGTCCCTCGGGCAGTGCCCAAATAGTCAGTCCGCCCCTGGGTGTACCGGCTCCTCCCCTCCAGTCTTGCACAGATGTACCGGCTCCTCCCCTTCAGTCTTGCACAGGTGTACCAGCTCCTCCCCTTCAGTCTTGCACAGGTGGCTCCTCTGGCCCCCCCCAAAGTCTGAAGGACCCCAAACTGGCACCCTTTTTTTTTTTAAAACGTTTAGCTCTACATGTATAGCAAATACCTTTTCCCAGGTGTTGTCCTTTTTAACCTTTTGTAATGAATGACTTTTTATCAGGATGTCAATGATTTGCACCTTTGTTGTACCTTGTAGTTCCCACTGAGATATTCGGTCTTTGGGTTATAGTATATGGGGGTCGTGGGACGACCTACCAAGGGACTCGGCCGGACTCAATGTTCTGTGGTCCAGCACTGGTCCTCTTCTAGGTTCAATGACGCCCAAGTCATTCAAGTCACTCACTTAAAGCCCAGGGTGTCATGGACCCGCCCCCTTGGGTGTGTCACACAGAGCCCTGCGTCACACAGATATGTATAGAAAAAAAACTTAAGAATCTAATAAATGAAATACAACAATCAGGACATTTAGTGGAGGGTTAGGGCGAGGTGAAGGGTCATACTCAGGATTGGTTGAAGTTCTCAGTTAGGGATAAAGTTGGAGGAAAACGGCGTGAGACAACTTTTTTTTTCCTTTTTGGCATTTCGTTAATGGACTGTGAACTGGATGCACCCCAAAAACGATCACCAACTGTTAGGCCTCTAAAACTAGAGAATTCCCAAAGACGGAATATATCTATATATAAAAAATATAAAAAAAAAGTGAAATATATCTAATAAAAAAAAAATCAGGATTCCACCAATCGGTAAAGACGCACAGTAACCCCTAGCGACCGTCATCATTTCTTGACACTTACAAAAATTGTGATTTGTAGGGTTTTAGATGGTGACTACTCCACGCCGCTATAACGTGACACCGAACACCTTTTAAAGGAACAAAAAGTAACGTATAACAATCCATTACGACCAATCAGTATCTACCATTCATTGCAGTTTATAAAAAAAACAAAAAAATAGAAAAATAAAAATCTAATAAATTAAATACAACACGCAGGACATTTAATGGAGGGTTAGGGGGAGGTGAAAGTTCACACTCAGGATTGGTTGAAGTTCTCAATTAGGGATAAAGTTGGAGGAAAATTTTTTTTTTCCATTTTGGCGTTTCGTTAATGGACTGTGAACTGGACGCACCCCAAAAACGATCGCCAACCGTTATGCCTCTAAAACTAGAGAATCCCCAAAGGCGGAATGTATCTATATATAGAAAATATGATCAAAAAAAGTGAAATCTGTAAAATAAAAAAAAAGCAGGATTCCACCAATCGGTAAAGACGCACAGTAACCCCTAGCAACCGTCAGCATTTCTTGGCACTTACAAAAAGTGTGATTTGTAGGGTTTTAGATGGTGATTACTCTACGCCGCTATGACGCGACACCGAACACCTTTTAAAAGAAACAAAAAGGAACTATGTAAAGTACAACAATACATAACGACCAATCGGCATCCGCCGTTCATTGCAGGTAAAAAAAAATTAGGGAAAAAGTTGGGAGGAAAAACCTAATTTTCTAGGCGCGAGACAATTTTTGTTTTCCCTTTTTGGCATTTCGTTAATGGACTGTGAACTGGACGCACCCCAAAAATGATAAAAAGTAACTTTTAAAAGTAACAAAAAGTAACTATGTAAAGTACAACAATCCATGACGACGATCATTGCAGTTTATTAAAGGAAAAACCACAATAAAACAACAAAAAAAAGCAAAAAAAAATTTAAAATCTAATAAATTAAATACAACATGCAGGACGTTTAGTGGAGGGTTGGGGAGAGGTGAAAAAATAAAACAAAAAGCAAAAAAATAAAAAAAAAACAAAACCCACTTTTGTTTGGTGGAGATGGTGCCACTTGCAGAGAACACCCCCAATGGCCGATTCCCTTTGTGCTTGGTTCCACTACCCATGATGCATTGCCGCCATAGGTGACCCACCCTGTCCTTCAAGGGCCCCTCTGTTTGACAAGCCAAAGAATTGCCAATGAGGCCCCAATTTGCAGGACAAAAGGGGCGCGTTGCTGCGGAGGATACAGGTCCCTAATGCGCCATGCAGAGCCTATAGAGAGCTCATTATATGTGCGTGTTAATTATTCCACAGGACAGAGGCTCAGCACCCGCTTCATTAACCCCGAATGTGCCAACGCCGCTCCTCTTCTGCATTGTTTGTAAATATGAGCCCTTGAGTGCGTCAAATCCACCACCACCAACAAAAATAAACACCATAGGGAGAGGCGGCTCCCAGCTTCCGCATCCTCAGCCGTCACCGAATCGCTCTCATTAAACTGAGCTAAAGAAAAAGTTTTCGCGACGACCGCTGAGGTGTATGGAGGAGGAAACTCCAATTAGGAATTTCAAGTAGCCGAGATATTTTCAAGACATTTTTAGGAGGAAAGGGTTAAAGCCCGAAAGTTATTTTGTGCCCTTTTTGATAAATTCATCTTCGTGAATAGGGATGGGCCGAACACCCCTCCCCCCCCGGAGCAAACGAACAGTCAATGTTTGAGTCGAACCTACAATCGACTCGAACATCAAGCCCATCAATAGTCACTAAAAGTCTTCTAGACGCAACAGGAAGTGAGAGGAAACCCCCTCTTGGGGCTTATTCACAGCAGCTGGGGTGCAGAAACGCATACCAAATTGCGCATTTTCCCGCACTGCCCTTTGCAGGTGCATTTATTTTTTAATGGCAGCATATAGTGTTTGCGCCTGCCAAAACGCACAGTGCGGCAGTACCATGCATTTTGGTGTGGTTGATCCCCCCACCCACCTCCCGGCACCACCTCGTGGTTGATCCCCCCACCCACCTCCCGGCACCGTCTCGTGGTTGATCCCCCCCACCCACCTCCCGGCACCGTCTCGTGGTTGATCCCCCCACCCACCTCCCGGCACCGTCTCGTGGTTGATCCCCCCACCCACCTCCCGGCACCGTCTCGTGGTTGATCCCCCCACCCACCTCCCGGCACCGTCTCGTGGTTGATCCCCCCACCCACCTCCCGGCACCGTCTCGTGGTTGATCCCCCACCCACCTCCCAGTACCGTCTCGTGGTTGATCCCCCCACCCACCTCCCAGTACCGTCTCGTGGTTGATCCCCCACCCACCTACCGGCACCGTCTCGTGGTTGATCCCCCCACCCACCTCCCAGTACCGTCCCTTTTAAAGAATATAGAACCAACAATCAAGTTGTGCTAAGTAATTTGTATGGAATTTGTTATTATTATTATTATTACTTCGAGTTTATATAGCGCCAAAGGGTTTGCTCAGCGCTGTACAATAGAGGGGGGACAATACATGGCACAGTACAACAACAACACACGTACGAGGGGTAAGAGGGCCCTACTCTTTCGAGCTTACAATCTAGGAGGGAGGGGGTAAAGGTACAGTAGGAAGTGGCTGAGGGGAATGAGGGGTGGGAGGAAAGAGGGAGAATGGCCGTTAGGTGAGGGTGGGGTAGGCTTCCCTGAAGAGATGGGTTTTGAGGGTGCGCCTGAATGTGAAGAGGGAAGGCGACAGTCTGATGGATTGGGGCAGTGAGTTCCAGAGGATGGGGGAGGACCTGGAGAAGTCCTGCAGTCGCGCATGGGAGGAGGAGACCAGGGAGCAGGATAGAAGGAGGTCCTGTGAGGAGCGAAGGGTACGGGTAGGGCGGTACTTGGGGATCAGGTTGGTGAGGTAGTCAGGGGCAGTGTTGTGAACGGCTTTGTAGGTCAGGGTTAGGAGTTTATGATATTTGTTAATGATAAGCTGTAAAATATATCCCCAGTAACCAGCAACAATACACCCCCTTCAACAATAGATCCACCTCAGCAACAATATATCTCCCAGCAGCCGGCATCAATACAGCTTCCAGCAGCCGGCATCAATACAGCTTCCAGCATGAATACAGCTTCCAGCAGCCAGCATCAATTCAGCCTCCAGAAGCCAGCATCAATGCAGTTTCCAGCAGCCAGCATCAATTCAGTCTCCAGAAGCCAGCATCAATGCAGCTTCCAGCAACCGGCATCAATGCAGCCTCCAGCAGCCGGCATCAATACAGCCTCCAGCAGCCGGCATCAATACAGCTTCCAGCAGCCGGCATCAATACAGCTTCCAGCAGCCGGCATCAATACAGCTTCCAGCAGCCGGCATCAATACAGCTTCCAGCAGCCGGCATCAATACAGCTTCCAGCATGAATACAGCTTCCAGCAGCCAGCATCAATTCAGCCTCCAGAAGCCAGCATCAATGCAGTTTCCAGCAGCCAGCATCAATTCAGTCTCCAGAAGCCAGCATCAATGCAGCTTCCAGCAACCGGCATCAATGCAGCCTCCAGCAGCCGGCATCAATACAGCCTCCAGCAGCCGGCATCAATACAGCTTCCAGCAGCCGGCATCAATACAGCTTCCAGCAGCCGGCATCAATACAGCTTCCAGCAGCCGGCATCAATACAGCTTCCAGCAGCCGGCATCAATACAGCTTCCAGCAGCCGGCATCAATACAGCTTCCAGCAGCCGGCATCAATACAGCTTCCAGCAGCCGGCATCAATACAGCTTCCAGCAGCCGGCATCAATGCAGCTTCCAGCAGCCGGCATCAATGCAGCTTCCAGCCGCCGGCATCAATGCAGCCTCCAGCAGCCAGAATCAATGCAGCCTCCAGCAGACAGCATCAATGCAGCCTCCAGCAGACAGCATCAATGCAGCCTCCAGCAGACAGCATCAATGCAGCCTCCAGCAGACAGCATCAATGCAGCCTCCAGCAGCCAGCATCAATGCAGCCTCCAGCAGCCAGCATCAATGCAGCCTCCAGCAGCCAGCATCAATGCAGCTTCCAGCAGCCAGCATCAATGCAGCCTCCAGCAGCCAGCATCAATGCAGCCTCCAGCAGCCAGCATAACTGCAGCCTCCTGCAGCCAGCATCAATACACCTTCCAGCAGCCAGCATCAATACAGCTTCCAGCAGCCAGCATCAATACAACTTCCAGCAGCCAACATCAATACAGCTTCCAGCAGCCAGCATCAATACAGCTTCCAGCAGCCAGCATCAATACAGCTTCCAGCAGCCAGCATCAATACAGCTTCCAGCAGCCAGCATCAATACAGCAGCCAGCATCAATGCAGCCTCCAGCAGCCAGCATCAATGCAGCCTCCAGCAGCCAGCATCAATGCAGCCTCCAGCAGCCAGCATCAATGCAGCCTCCAGCAGCCAGCATCAATGCAGCCTCCAGCAGCCAGCATCAATGCAGCTTCCAGCAGCCGGCATCAATGCAGCTTCCAGCAGCCGGCATCAATACAGGTTACAGCAGCCAGCATCAATACAGCAGCCAGCAT
Source organism: Staurois parvus (assembly GCF_062004578.1). NCBI lineage: Eukaryota > Metazoa > Chordata > Amphibia > Anura > Ranidae > Staurois > Staurois parvus. The sequence goes on from NW_028320824.1 coordinate 54,171, forward strand.
CAATGCAGCCTCCAGCAGCCGGCATCAATGCAGCCTCCAGCAGCCGGCATCAATGCAGCCTCCAGCAGCCGGCATCAATGCAGCCTCCAGCAGCCGGCATCAATGCAGCCTCCAGCAGCCGGCATCAATGCAGCCTCCAGCAGCCGGCATCAATGCAGCCTCCAGCAGCCGGCATCAATGCAGCCTCCAGCAGCCGGCATCAATGCAGCCTCCAGCAGCCGGCATCAATGCAGCCTCCAGCAGCCGGCATCAATGCAGCCTCCAGCAGCCGGCATCAATGCAGCTTCCAGCAGCCGGCATCAATGCAGCTTCCAGCAGCCGGCATCAATACAGCTTCCAGCAGCCGGCATCAATACAGGTTCCAGCAGCCGGCATCAATACAGGTTCCAGCAGCCGGCATCAATACAGCTTCCAGCAGCCGGCATCAATACAGCTTCCAGCAGCCGGCATCAATACAGCTTCCAGCAGCCGGCATCAATACAGCTTCCAGCAGCCAGCATCAATACAGCTTCCAGCAGCAAGCATCAATGCAGCTTCCAGCAGCCAGCATCAATACAGCTTCCAGAAGCGAGCATCAATACAGCTTCCAGCAGCCAGCATCAATGCAGCTTCCAGCAGCAAGCATCAATGCAGCTTCCAGCAGCCAGCATCAATACAGCTTCCAGCAGCCAGCATCAATACAGCTTCCAGCAGCAAGCATCAATACAGCTTCCAGAAGCGAGCATCAATACAGCTTCCAGTAGCAAGCATCAATGCAGCTTCCAGCAGCCAGCATCAATACAGCCTCCAGCAGCCAGCATCAATACAGCTTCCAGCAGCCAGCATCAATGCAGCCTCCAGCAGCCAGCACCAATGCAGCCTCCAGCAGCCAGCATCAATACAGCTTCCAGCAGCCAGCACCAATGCAGCTTCCAGAAGCGAGCATCAATGCAGCTTCCAGCATCAATGCAACCTCCAGCAGCCAGCACCAATGCAGCCTCCAGCAGCCAGCATCAATACAGCCTCCAGCAGCCAGCATCAATACAGCCTCCAGCAGCCAGCATCAATACAGCCTCCAGCAGCCAGCATCAATACAGCCTCCAGCAGCCAGCATCAATACAGCCTCCAGCAGCCAGCATCAATACAGCCTCCAGCAGCCAGCATCAATACAGCCTCCAGCAACCAGCAGCAGTTGACCCCTCCCTCAACAACAGACCCTCCAGCAGACCTCAGCACCTCTTTCCATTACATACATTCAGTGCTGGAGGTGCCAGAACTGCATTCCCTGCGTTCTAAGGCTGCCCTAATATGCAACATGCGGGAACGGGCAGAAATGCGTACACGCTCAGGCGCACCTCCTGGTGTCAAAGATCTCTTAGACAGTTGTCGCCAGAACTGATGTCCTCATTGGACGATTTTTCCTCTCTTCCTGTTCTGGTGACAACTCAAAATTATGTTCCCATTACTCTCAGTTTTGGCGGCCAAAATCACCCTCATCATCAGGCTTAAAGTGGAATTCTGGGATAAACCTGACCACTCATACAACTGTCCCCTCCCCTTTCTTAACACCTCTGCTGACTGGTGGCTGTGTAAGAGAGATGTAAGTACAGTACTTACCTAGTGCCCACCCACTTTGCTCCGGCCAGGTGATCCGGCTCTCCTGCGTCAGCCAGCATTGCTGCAGGGGAGAGGAGGGAGTGCTGACAATGGCTGAGCCATTGAAGTCTATGGGTGATGTCACCACTCCGGGCTTTGTCCTTTTGGCTGTTGTCAGAGTGCGCTCTCTTCTCCCCTGCAGCTGCTGCTGGCTGACATAGGGATCACACACAGCCTATTTCAGTGTGCTGCAGTCCAGTCATGCCATCCCCGGTGTCAGCCAGTGGTTGCTGCAGGGGGGAGGAGGGTGCACTCTTACAGCAGCTAGTAAAGCCTACAGCGGAGAGGTCAGCCATAGGCTTCAGTGGCTCACCCATGATCGGTACTCCCTCTTCTCGCCTGCAGCAATGGTGACTGACATAGGAGACCACATGACCAGGCCAAAACGGGCTGAAAATAGGTTAGTATAAACATCTGCTGTATACAGGTTAGTCAGCATAGGAGTGGGGGGGGCAGAGCTGTCTTAATGCATGGGCACCACAGGTGCATGGGTGCCCCATGATTATTTTGCATTACATCATACTTGCCAACTGTCCCGGATTTGCTGGGACAGTCATGCTTTTTACTAAGCCGTATTGGGATGGACGTGTCCTGGGCAGCATCCTGGAACCTGTACTGTTCCCTCCTGACTCCTCCTGTACTGTGCTTTCCCGACTCCCCCTGTACTGTGCCCTCCCGACTCCCCCTGTACTGTGCCCTCCCGACTCCCCCTGTACTGTGCCCTCCCGACTCCCCCTGTACTGTGCCCTCCCGACTCCCCCTGTACTGTGCCCTCCCGACTCCTCCTGTACTGTGCCCTCCCGACTCCTCCTGTACTGTGCCCTCCCGACTCCCCCTGTACTGTGCCCTCCTGACTCCTCCTGTACTGTGTCCTCCTGATCCCCCTGTACTGTGCCCTCCTGACTCCTCCTGTACTGTGCCCTCCTGATCCCCCTGTACTGTGCCCACTTCATCCCAGTATTGTGCCCTCCTGACTCATCCTGTACTGTGCCCTCCTGATCCCCCCTGTACTGTTTCCTCCTGATCCCCCCTGTACTGTTCCCTGCTGATCCCCCCTGTACTGTTCCCTGCTGATCCCCCCTGTACTGTGCCCTGCTGATCCCCCCTGTACTGTGCCCTGCTGATCCCCCCTGTACTGTGCCCTGCTGATCCCCCCTGTACTGTGCCCTCCTGATCCCCCCTGTACTGTGCCTTCCTAATCCCCCTGTACTGTGCCCTCCTAATCCCTATATTGTGCCCTCCTCATCCCTATATTGTGCCCTCCTCATCCCTATATTGTGCCCTCCTCATCCCTATATTGTGCCCTCCTCATCCCTATATTGTGCCCTCCTCATCCCTACATTGTGCCCTCCTCATCACTACATTGTGCCCTCCTCATCACTACATTGTGCCCTCCTCATCCCTACATTGTGCCCTCCTCATCCCTACATTGTGCCCTCCTCATCCCCTTGTACTGTGCCCTCCTCATCCCTATATTGTGCCCTCCTCATCCCTATATTGTGCCCTCCTCATCCCTATATTGTGCCCTCCTGATCCCTATACTGTGCCCTCCTCATCCCTATATTGTGCCCTCCTCATCCCTACATTGTGCCCTCCTGATATCCTCCCCCTGTACTGTGTCCTTTGTGTTGATTAGTCTCTGATTTATGGCATGTTTTCTTATTGTTTAAAATTTCTTGATTGAACGTAATAATCAATATATGTTGAATTGTAGAACTATTTATACTTTAATTCTTAAGAGCAGATGTGTAAATTGGGGCAGGATGGTAGGGGCCCCAGTGCATTACTTTGCCCAGGGGCCCATGATGGTATTACAACAGCCCGGGGGGGGGGGGGGGGGGCAGGTTTAAAAGCAGATAGGGTTGTCCCACTTTAAGAACAGCAAACAATGTATCCGGCCTGTACTGAGGATACAATGTATATAGATTATTAATACATTGACAAAGTTCTCCTTCTTGAACCGGCTGACCAACACGGAGCTTCATCCCTCATCTGGCAGAATCAACATTTTGGACTTTTCAGATATAAAAAACATTTCAATGGAATGATTAACAGACCAAAAGGAAGCAAATAACAGACATTCTATATAAATACGGAGTCCACCTAAAACGTACCAATAAACAACTCACACCCTATAGCATACAATCTCACTTTCACCCTTGAAATATATATATATATATCACTCCAATATGCTACACCTTAGTATTAAAAAAATCACCAATTGTGAAAAAAATCATGAAAATATAATCTCATAATATCCAAAAATTAAGCAAAAATGTGTCCAAGATAAAGTCAATATTATTATCGGGATTTATAACAATATAAGTTTATAATAATAATTTATAATAATAATTTTATAATAATAATTTTTGGATATTATGAGATTATATTTTCATGATTTTTTTTCACAATTGGTGATTTTTTTTATAATAAGGTGTAGCATATTGGAGTGATATATATAAATAACGAACATTCATTGTTAGGGCTTTATGGGACTTTTACAATAAAATTGTCCCCCCCACACTTTGCAATAAAAAGCGCCCCTCAAAGGTATACTAAAAAAAAAAAAAAAAAAAAAAAAAAAAACTGCTCAGGTTTTGCAAAACGAAGTTCTTCACAATGCGATACCTGTAGGCCACGCATGACCTCTGCCAAATCTGTCCAAGAACCCCCCCCCAGGCAGGCAACCTCCTCCCACCCATCCTGCCTAGACAGCAGTCGCCTGCCCAGGAATTTTTCTGAGGGAGACGCTGCGAATGGCCTACAGGTATGACATTGTGTGCTGATATTCAGCGGAATTCTCCTTTAAGCAGACACAATGTAATTGGCCGTCACATTTAGGAAATCACGACAACTCACCAGCACGACATCACTGGGCGCTCATCCTCGACGCCAGCGCAGAATAGAATCCACTTTAACCTGCAAGACACAGCAGAACACATTGAGGGATTGCCGGGAATTCTAAAGACAAATATTTCATCGGCAGACAATTCATTTATTCCATTAACCTCGCTGGGCACCAACGTCTTTTTCCGACAGGAACATGTAACTATGTAACAAAACAAATGATTATATACATCAGACACAAAGCAGAGGAAAGAGGGGGAGGAACTACGGCAATCGGTGCGCACCTAGCGATGGTAAAAGGGTGAATGGACGCAGAATCGGACGCAAAGACGAAATGTATCTTCAGAAACAGACAACTGTACACTACGCGTTTCTGGCACTTTGAGAACCAGTTTATTATTAACCAGTTAGTGACACCGAATGAGCCAAAAAAAACCTCATTGCGCCCCCCCCCCCCCCCCCAGCATTTACTGTCAAAAATGACTCAAAACTGTGTAAATACAGCCGCTGTGAAAGCTGCTGCTGTCAGAAAATAGACCATATAATGCAGTGTTTATAAACATTGTTCAGACAGGAGATAGAGAGATACAAAGTAACATTGTTTATAAACATCGATCAGACGGGAGATAAAGAGATACAAAGTAACATTGTTTATAAACATCGATCAGACGGGAGATAGAGATACAAAGTAACATTGTTTATAAACATCGATCAGACGGGAGATAGAGATACAAAGTAACATTGTTTATAAATATCGATCAGACGGGAGATGGAGAGATACAAAGTGACATTGTTTATAAACATCGATCAGATGGGAGATGGAGAGATACAAAGTAACATTGTTTATAAACATCGATCAGGCGGGAGCTAGAGAGATACAAAGTAACACTGTTTATAAACATCGATCAGACGGGAGATGGAGAGATACAAAGTAACATTGTTTATAAACATCGATCAGACGGGAGATGGAGAGATACAAAGTAACATTGTTGCTTTTGTTTCTACTCTGTTTGCAGGTTAGAGGGATTGTCCTGACAAGTATAATAAATAATCTCAGCATGGAATGTTCCGCACTGTTCTGTGCCGTGGATTTAGAAGGTTCATCCTAATAGGTGGAATTGATTAATGAGCGCTGCATCAGGACACGGACCGGCACACAGACTTTGTGATTTGATCCGTTGCTGCATCTCCGTTCAGTAAAACGCAGGAATTCAATATAAAGAACCATTTCTAATACATGTCAGGATGTTGTAATGAACACATGGAAGCAGCAGAGTGCGAGCCGCGGACACGGGTGAAGTTGGGGCTTCGGGCGATATTGTTACAGATGGTAGTTCATGCTTTTGAGACACGCCGGCCTCTTCTTCAGGTGATCTGAACTGATAGGAAGAAACACGCAACGCATACATGACACAACGCAAACATGACACAACGCATACATGACAACGCAGACATGACAACGCAGACATGACAACGCAGACACAGATGTTATCAGCCTGACTAATGTAAATGTCACCCGCGTGTGTCAGGGGGATAACATCTGCATCTTTGTGGTTTCAATTACATGTTGCATGTTTCTTCCGATCGGTTCGCATCGCCTGAAGAGACCGGCATGCCCTCAAGCCTTGTACTGCAATCTGATTGGTCGGCCAATAAATAACGAACACATCATAGGATCAGACGGGAGAATGCCTGCTGGCCGTGTGATGGTTGCGGAGAACTCGGGGAACAATTTTCCAAAACCAAATGTTTGTTTAGCTGAATGAATCACGTGGATATTTTCAAGCTTGCTGGAAATTCATTGCGACCAACACAAGAGACTTTTGTCGCATTAATGCGATCGACGACTTTTATTAATAAGGACACAACCCGCCCTTCCTCTGGATCCACTGTGGGTGGAGGATTTAAATTTTTTTTTTTTTTAATGGTTGAACTGGGTGGACTTTTTTCTTTTTTCAGCCAGACTAACTATGTAACCCAAATACAGTTGTGTTCAAAATAATATCCGTGTGTTGAAAAAAGTGAATAAAGCTGAAAATCCTTCTAATAGCTTTTATTTCCATCCACACAAATGCATTGGGAACACGACACATTCTATTCCAAATCACAACATGAAGAAAAATACATCATATTTGTGTTGTTCCGCTAAAAAAATGGAAGAAAAGTGAATATTAGACGGTTCAAAAAAAAATGGCCGTGTTTGTATTCTTCTTTACAAAGTCAAACATTCACTATATAAACTGAGAAATGTTGGAAGATTTTGCTTTCCTTTGAATGACTTCATGAATATTTGGTTGTAGTCGCACTGTTTCTGAGAACTGCTGTACATCTGTGTTGCATGGAGTCCCCCAACTTCTGGCCCCTGTGATCAGGTATTCCAGCCCAGGATGATTGGACCACATTCCACAGTTCTTCTCTATTTCTTGGTTTTGCCTCAGAAACGGCATTTTTGATGTCACCCCACAAGTTTTCTATTGGATGAAGATCCGGGGATTGGGCTGGCCACTCCATAACGTCCATCTTGTTGGTCTGGAACCAAGATGTTGCCCGTTTACTGGTGTGTTTGGGGTCGTTGTCTTGTTGGAACACCCATTTCAAGGGCATTTCCTCTTCAGCATAAGGCAGCATGACCTCTTCAAGTATTCTGATGGATTCAAACTGATCCATGATCAGTGTTTGGGGGTCGTCTGACAAACTGTCTCCGCCCACTAGACCCAAAAAGAACAATCTTACTGTCATCAGTCCACAAAATGTTGCGCCATTTCTCTTTAGGCCGGTCAATGTGCTCTTTGGCAGATTGTAACCTCTTCAGCACACGTCTTTTTCCCAACAGTGGGACTTTGCGGGGACTTCTTGCAGATAGCTTGGCTTCACATCGGCGTCTTCTAATTGTAACAGTCCTCACAGGGAACGTCACACCTTCTTTCATCTTCCTGGAGCTGACTGTTGGCTGAGTCCTCACAGGGAACGTCACACCTTCTTTCATCTTCCTGGAGCTGATTGTTGGCTGAGTCCGCCCCATTTTGACTATTCTTCTATCCATTCCAATGGTAGTTTTTCGCTTTCTTCCGCATCTTTCATGTTTTGGTTGCCATTTTAAAGCATTTGCCATCATTTTAGCTGAGCAGCCGATCATTTTCTGCACTTCTTTATATGTTTTCCCCTCCAATCAACTTTTTAATCGCGGTACGCTGTTCTTCTGAACAATGTCTGGAACGACCCATTTTCCTCAGAATTTCAGAGAGAAATGCACTGTAATCGGCATGTCCAACATTTGCTGCCTTCCTTCCTTAAATAAGGGCAATAATTGCCACCTGTTTATCACAGAATGAATGACGTCACTAATAGAACTCCACACGGCTATTATTGTGAACACGCCCCTTTCAATGAGTGCTTCAATGACACAGAATCAGCAGCATGCATGTCATGACTGTCGGGTCTGTTGGATTTCTATGACTCTACTACACCTGCTAGGAAATTATTTGCCATGTAGAAATATCATTTCTACCAAAAACAGAGATTGATCCGGTTAGTGATGTCTGACGGCTATTATTTGGAACACAACTGTATCTCTTAACCCATTGCCGCTGGTGTCACCCACACATGCAGCATTATGGAGGCGGGTCTTCTCCCAAGGCGCTGCATATCTCCCAACCAGGACACCCTGCGTGGGTTTCCTCCGGGTACTGCGGTTTCCTGGATGCAAGCATGGAAAGGAACGCAGCTCCAGGTGAGCAAGAAGGCCAAATCCCGACAATGATCCCTGGTGCCGGCCCGCCTCGCCACCATGATAGACCAAAAACGATGAAAGAGTCGGCCGCTCTCCACAACAGGATACCATGCAATGCTTCTTCATTCCGAAAACGACAGACAATACAACGCAGGATTCCAAGGACGCTAAACGCATTTCACACAACGCAGCGCTTGATAACCCAGGACCAGGGGCAGACTGACAACTCATGGGGCCCCTGTGTCCTCGCCCAAACTCAAAGCACACCCAAAAAGCCTATAAAAGGTACCAGAGGCATTTCATGGGGCCCCCTACTGACCCCGGGCAGTGCCCGAGTGACTGAATGGTCAGTCCACCCTTGCCCAGGACTTTGCCGAAGTCACACCGATTAGAAACGAAGTTCACTACTTTTTCAGATTTGGGGTGAGACTTGCATAGACCTTTGTGCATGAGGTCGCCCAGATGCCTAGGAAGTCGCCGAGATGCCTATGAAGTCGCCGAGATGCCTATGAAGTCACCGAGATGCCTATGAAGTCGCCGAGATGCCAATGAAGTCGCCCAGGTGCCTATGAAGTCGCCCAGGTGCCTATGAAGTCGCCCAGGTGCCTATGAAGTTGCCCAGATGCCTATGAAGTCGCCCAGATGCCTATGAAGTCGCCCAGATGTCTATGAAGTCGCCCAGATGCCTATGAAGTTGCCCAGATCTCTATGAAGTCGCCCAGATGCCTATGAAGTCGCCCAGATGCCTATGAAGTAGCCCAGATGTCTATGAAGTCACCCAGATCTCTATGAAGTCGCCCAGATCTCTATGAAGTCACCCAGATCTCTATGAAGTCGCCCAGATCTCTATGAAGTCACCCAGATCTCTATGAAGTCACCCAGATCTCTATGAAGTCACCCAGATCTCTATGAAGTCGCCCAGATGCCTATGAAGTCGCAGCCAAAGTGGCACTTACACCCCGGTCACACCGGGGGCAACTTGCCATACGATTTGCCATGCCATGTAAGTTGTAAATCGCACGCCAAGTCGCACCCTATTGCCTGCAATTAAAGCGGTCGTATCGGTGCGATTCCGACTTGGTCAGAGCCGCATCGATTTTCTAAAGCAGTGCATGCGCGACTTCAGGTGCGACTTCCATAGACGTCTAGGCAGATGTATTACAAGTCGCACCTCAATTTGAAATGATATTCGACTTCACTGGAAGTCGCACGATTTTAAAGTCGGATCGGTGTGATCGGGAGTTTAACCTCTTGGCGCCGGCGCCTCCCGACCCTTTAAGGGTTTCATAAGCCGGGAGGAGGGGCAGAGTTTTAGGGTCATGTGACCGCCGTGATTCGCCGCCACATGATCGGGAAAGGTCGAAAGAGGAGATCGGACCTTTCCGTGAGTACCGGACGTGTGCTGGGAGCGTGTGCTCTCAGCGCATATGTTTTTCTTAATTGCACGCCAATGTGCGGCTGCTCGGCGTCTAGGCCCAGACACGGGGAAGACGCACAGTTGCGTGCGACCGGCACCTCACAAACGTCAGGAGCAGGAACAATTATTTTGAAATAATTATTTTTTTTTTGGTGTTTCATGGCTGGGCTGGCACAAGGGTTTGGCAGGAGGGGCGGCTGCCCTGGGCACCGTGATATCACATGAGGTGGGGGATGGGGGGGGGGTGCTAGGTGGAGGGTTCCTACCTACAAGCTGACAGCAGCTTCAGAGTAACAAACATTTGTGCTGGGGAGGTGGAAGTATTTGTGGTAGGATGGGGAAAAGGATTAGTGCTGGGGGGGGGGGGGGGATATATCCTAAGAGGGAGGATTGGGTGGGGAGATTTGGGGGGGTTTTGTACTAGGAGGGGGATTTGTGTTAGAAATGGGTGGGTGTACTAGGAGGGGGGTTTGTGCTAGGAGGGCAATTTGGTGGGGGGGGGTGTACTAGGAGGGGGGTTTGTGCTAGGAAGGGAATTTGGGAGGGGGGGTTGTACTAGGAGGGGGATTTGTGTTTGGAGGAGGGTTTGTAGTAGGAAGGACATGGGGGGGGGGATTTGTGGTAGGAGGGGAGATTTGGAAGGTGAGTGTGTACTAGGAGGGGGATTTGTGTTGAGAAGGAGGATTTGAACTAGAAAATGGGATTATTTTTGGGGGGGAGGGAGGAGTGTACTAGGAGGGGTATTTGGGAGGGGAGTTTGTACTAGGAAGGGGTTTGTATTAGGAAGGGGGATTTGTGGTAGGAGGGGAGATTTGGGAGGAGTGTGTGTACTAGGAGGGGGATTTGCGTTGAGCAGGATTTGGGAGGGGGATTTGAATTTGGAAAGGGCACAATTTGGGGGGAGGGTTGTACTAGGAAGGGGACTTGTGTTAGGAAGGGGAATTTGGGAGGGGGGGTTGTTCAGGGAGGGGGATTGGGGTGGTTGTGTTAAAATTGGGGAATTTGGGGGGGGGGGGAGGGTTGTACTAGGAGGGAAGATTTGTGGTAGAAGGGGGGCTTGTATTAGGAAGGGGGATTGGGGGGTTGTGTTAGAAAGGGGAGATTTGGGGGGGGGTGTACTAGGAGGGGGATTGGTGTTGAGGAGGAGGATTTGGGAGGGGATTTGAACTCGGAAAGGGCACAATTTGGGGGCAGGGTTGTACTAGGAGGGGGACTTGTGTTAGGAAGGGGGATTTGTGAGGGGGGGTTGTTCTAGGAGGGGGGGATTTTTGTTAGGAAGGGGGCCTTGGGGGGGATTATTGTGCCAAGAGGGGTATTTGTGCTAGGAAGGGGGCCTTGGGAGGGGGATTTGTGTTGAGGAGGATTGGGGGGGTAGTAGGAGCGGGATTTGTGTTGAGGAGGAGGATTTGGGGGGGGGGGTTGTAGTAGGATGGATATTTGTGATAGGATGGGAATTTGTGTTGAGAAGGAGGATTTGGAATGGAGATTTGTAAAAGGATGGGGGATTTGTGTTAGGAAGGGGGATTTGGTGGGAGGATTGTACTAGGAGGGGGGATTTGTGTTGGGAAGGGGGATTTGGGGCGGGGGGGTTGTATTAGGAGGGGGGATTTGTGTTAGGAAGGGGGATTTGGTGGGAGGATTGTACTAGGAGGGGATATTTGTGTTGGGAAGGGGGATTTGGGGGGGGGGTTTGTACTAGGAGGGGGGATTTGTGTTGGGAAGGGGGATTTGGGGGGTTTGTACTAGGAGGGGGGGGGATTTGTATTAGGAAGGGGGATTTGGGAGGAGAATTTGTGCTAGTAGAGATGATTGGGGAGGGATGTGTGCTAGGAGGGGGGATGGTGGGGTTTTTTGGGGAGATTTTGGGCTTGCACTGGGAATTTAGGCTTACAGATAAGCGTGCTAATTATATATTTTTTTTTTTGGGGGGGGGGGGGGGGGGAGGACTTTCACTGACACAATGTTTTACATTGGGGGGGGGGGGGGGCGCAGTTTGACATCTTCCCCCTGGGCACTAGATGGCCCTGTCCCGGCTCTGGTTCATGGTAATGGTATTAAATAATGAATGTAAATCTGAATTAAATAAAATAAAATAAAGAAAAATATTTTCCCCGCAGCGCGAGAAGAAGCGAGGCGTCTGGCGTCGCGTCATCAGAAAGAAAACAAAGATGGCGGTGTGGGACAAAATGTGGAATAGCACGGGGGGGGGGGCAGTTTGCTGGGTTGTAGATCGGTTTATCCCGGATCAATGAGGACGGAAGGTCATGGAAGGTCGGAGGAATCCTTTTCACCTTCTTGGGTGACGTTCCCCTTTAATGACACCACAGAGCGCGGTCGGCGGTCACATGACACGGCGGTTCCCATACAGTAAAATTCCTTCTGGGGACGCACAAACGCGGGACCTCCGACTCTCCGATGTTCCCAGGCTGGAGATTCTCATCCCGCACGCGCGTTTCCAGTCCATCCGATGCGATTTCTCTCCCCCCCCTCCTCGCCGGCATCCAGAACATCCTTTCCCACGGACGGCGCGGCTGTTTTCTTTGGACGGCGAGCCATGTGACCGTGCTCTTGGAAGTGCGCACTTTGGACGCCACAAATCCCCCACCGGGAATCCGTGTTTTTCCACAACGCGCTGCGCGCTCCGACAGTCTCAGAAGATAAGGAGGAGGGATGATGAAAGCCAATCCCATTTATTTTCCTTTCAAATGTTTCCTTTCATGGAATTTAAATACATCGGCAGTTGAAGATCAGAAACTGCAACAAAAAGATACAACGTAACAAACAGTCGCTTCCCACCGCTCTTCTGTTTGCAGACGCGCCAATTCCCCCCCACAACGCATTCATCGGCTTTTCTCGCCAGAAGGACGGCGCCATCTTTGTTCAGGCATCATCCAGGTTTCTTGCTTCCTGGACTGAGATGCCGTCACTGAAATGAAACAATCAGGTGAATCCTGGTGCCTGTGCAGTTCTGGGCGGTGTTCACAAATGTCTGACACAGATGCTCTTACCATGTTGCAGTCTGATTATTGGGGGGGGGGGGGGGGATGATTCTTCTCATTTATTTCAGGTACTTATATAGCGCCATCAATTTACGCCACGCTTTACATATATATTGTACATTCACATCAGTCCCCGCCCCCGAGGAGCGTACAATCTAAGGTCCCTAACTTACATTCATACATACACATACTAGGCGCCAATTTAGACAGGAGGCAATTCACCTCCCAGCATGTCTGTGGAGTGTGGGAGGAAACCGGAGTACCCGGCGATTGAGAAATTTATGTAAATTAAAAGGGGGTTGTTCTGTGTCCGGAGTTCAGCTTTAAAAACAAATGGCTGCGCCATGCGGGAGAGAGGTGGGCTGCACGGCGAGATGTCATCCTAAGTGCCTCATCCTTCGCTCCGATGCCAAACCATCTTCGGCCGCCATCACTGAGCGCGGTCTGTCTCCGGCCGCCATCACTGAGCGCGGTCTGTCTCCGGCCGCCATCACTGAGCGCCGCCTGTCTCCGGCCGCCATCACTGAGCTCCGTCTGTCTCCGGCCGCCGTCACTGAGCGCCGCCTGTCTCCGGCCGCCATCACCGAGCGCAGTCTGTCTCCGGCCGCCATCACTGAGCGCCGTCTGTCTCCGGCTGATTAGGAAGCGGAATTAGGAATGATGGAAATTATTGAACTGATCCCAAAGAGCTTCGTCTCCCCCACTCATCATCCGTACAAAACCCGTTCAGTGTCATCCGTGTGTCATCCGTGTGTATGGAGAAAGATGCGGGGACGATGAAAACTTCAACGTGGCAAACCGAGCCCAAAGGGGGCGGATCGGAGAGAAGAGCGCCGCCCTGCTGTACTGACTGAGGGGTGTCTATCAAAGGAGATGCTGCACCATTAGAGTGTAAGCTCTTCTGACTCTCTATGCAGGTAGTCTATCGGCTCCATTCACACGGGCATTACATTTTGTTTTCTTCAGTTCAGTCACGTTTTTTCAAAGAAAAAAAACAATGAGTTTACATCCGTTTTTTTCATCCATTTATATTCGTGTTCATCCACTTTTATCCGTTTACATCCATTTTTCATCTGTTTATGCCCATGATCATCCATTTTCATCAGTTTTTTCATCCATTTACATCTATTTTTCATCCATTTACAGTATGTCCATGATCATCCATTTTCATCCTTTTACATCTGGTTTTTCATCCGTTTATGTCCAAGATCATCCATTTTCATTCAATTTACATCCATTTACACCCATTTTTCATCCATGTCCATGATCATCCATTTTCTTCCGTTTACATCCGTTTTTAATCTGTTTACATCCATTTTTCAAACGTGTATGCCCACGACCATCAATTTTCATCCATTTACCATCAGTTTCTCCGTTTCTCATCCATTTATATCCGTGTTTATCCATTTACATCTGTTTTTCATCCATTTACATTGGTTTACATCCATTTTTTTATCAGTTTATGCCCATGATCATCCATTTACCATCTGTTTCTCATCCGTTTACATCCGTTTATATTAGTGTTCATCCATTTGCATCCGTTTTTCATCCATTTATGTCCATGATCATCCAGTTTCATCCATTTACATCCATTTTTCATCCATTTACATCCGTTTTTCATCCATTTATGTCCAAGATCATCCATTTACAGCTGTTTTTCATCCATTTTCATTCAGTTTACATCCATTTTTCATCAATTTATGTCCATGATCATCTATTTTCATCCGTTTACATTTATTTTTCAGCCATATACATCCATTTTTTATCTGTTTACATTGGATTACATCCATTTTTCATCCGTTTATGTCCATGATCATCCATTTTCATCCGTTTACATCCATTTTTCATCTGTTTATGTCCATTTTTCATCTGTTTACATCAGTTTTTTCATCCTTTTACATCCATTTACATCAGTTTTTCATCCGTGTACATCCATTTTTCATTTGTTTATGTCCACGATTATCCCTTTTCATCCGTTTACATCCAATTTTTAATCCGTTTTTATCTGTTTGTCCGGTTTCATCCATTGTTTTACCCACTTACATCGTTTTTCATTCATTTACATTTATGTCTGTGTTCATCCATTTACACCTGTTTTTGGTCCGTTTACATCCATTGATATCTGTTTTTGTCCGTTGCGGGGTTTTTTGCAGAAGAAAAATAGGGTTTTCTTCCATTCAAAAAAACAGATGTTAACGGACGCGGACATTAATGGATGTAAAAAGATGCTCATCAGTTTATATCCGCTAGTCCATAGAAATACATGGGGGGCCGTTTTTCATCCGTAAACAGACAGATGAAAAATGGACATACAGAACGCCCGGGTGAAAGGGGCCTTAATATGTATTCATTTATTATGAAATGAAAAGAGTTGAACAAAATGTTACTATTAGATAGCAGAGCAACTATTCTTCTTGAAAGTCAAATTTCAGAGGATATATATTTTATTCTATTCCATTCTAATATTTTCAGTTCTAATATTCTCTATCTTATTCTTTTCTATCCTATTCTATTCCTTTATTTTATATGCTGTTCTTTTGTTTTCTATTCTATTTTATTCTGTTCTTTTGTTTTCTATTCTGTTTTATTCGATTCAATTCTTTAAAAAATTTGAATGTCGGAAGATGGCTATATCCTCAATCCTGATACACACAGTCTTTGAAGGAAATCAGCAATAGTCAGCAATATGAAAATTTCAAATTTCATTTTGAATTCGACTTTGGGATGAAATGTAACTTTGTTATTTCATATTCTTTTTAATTCGTTACTTTTGTCATTTGAAAAATTCAGATACATCCGAATTTAAAAAAAATTAGTCTGAATTTTGTTTCGGAATGAAACGAACCGCACATGTCTATGACACGTTACAGGTGAGAATGGCGCCGTCCTCCTGAATTCTCAATATGCCCGCACACGGTGACACCTGGACCCGATCACACGCGACACGATATTTATATGATTATATTGTGATATTCTCATCCATAGGAAAGGGTTCACCCCGAGGTAAGGTGGATGTGACCCCACATAGTGACCCCACATACTGACCCCCACATACTGACCCCATGTAGTGACCCCACGTAGTGCGGTATTTACACCCATCAGCCATAGTCGGGGAGGGAAGGCTCATTGGAGGAGGCGGGGAGGGAAGGCTCATTGGAAGAGGCGGGGAGGGAAGGCTCATTGGAAGAGGCGGGGAGGGAAGGCTCACTGTTGGAGGCGGGGAGGGAAAGCTCACTGTTGGAGGCGGGGAGGGAAAGCTCACTGATGGAGGCGGGGAGGGAAAGCTCACTGATGGAGGCGGGGAGGGAAAGCTCACTGATGGAGGCGGGGAGGGAAAGCTCACTGATGGAGGTGGGGAGGGATGGCTCATTGATGGAGGTGGGGGGGTAAAGGCTCATTGGAGGAGGCACGGAGGGAAGGCTCATTGGAGGAGGCGCGGAGGGAAGGCTCATTGGAGGAGGCGCGTAGGGAAGGCTCATTGGAGGAGGCGCGGAGGGAAGGCTCATTGGAGGAGGCGCGGAGGGAAGGCTCACTGGTGGAGGCGGGGAGGGAAAGCTCACTGGTGGAGGCGGGGAGGGAAGGCTCACTGATGGAGGCGTGGAGGGAAGGCTCACTGACGGAGGCGAGGAGGGAAGGCTCACTGATGGAGGCGAGGAGGGAAGGCTCACTGGTGGAGGCGGGGACGGAAGGCTCACTGGTGGAGGCGGGGAGGGAAGGCTGACTCATGGAGGTGGGGAGGGAAGGCTCACTGATGGAGGCGGGGAGGGAAGGTTCATTGATGGAGGCGTGGAGGGAAGGCTCATTGATGGAGGCGTGGAGGGAAGGCTCATTGATGGAGGCGTGGAGGGAAGGCTCATTGATGGAGGCGTGGAGGGAAGGCTCATTGATGGAGGAGTGGAGGGAAGGCTCATTGATGGAGGCGTGGAGGGAAGTCTCATTGATGGAGGCGTGGAGGGAAGGTTCATTGATGGAGGCGTGGAGGGAAGGCTCATTGATGGAGGCGTGGAGGGAAGGCTCATTGATGGAGGCGTGGAGGGAAGGCTCATTGATGGAGGCGGGGAGGGAAGCCTTCCCCGTGTAGTCTGATCCAATAGAAGAGCTTTTGGAACTGGAAAGAGAATGCTGGTGCTGATAGAAAGGTGTCAGAACACACAGAGCATCACAGTTTGCTGTGTATGGGGGGGCTGTGGACCCGCAGACTGGTCAAGGTGTCCATGCTGACCCGTGTCCACAGCCAAAAGTGCCTACACTGGGCACGTATCAGAACTGGACCACGGAGCCATGGAAGAAGGTGGCCTGGTCTGATGAATGAAGTTTTCTTTTCCATCATGTGATTGGCCAGGTGGGTGTGCGTTGCTTACCTGGGGAGGAGATGGCACCAGGCTGCAGTATGGGGAGAAGACAAGCCCGCGGAGGCAGTGTGATGCTTGGGGCAATGTCCTGCTGGGAAAGCTTGGCTCCACCATTCATGTGGATGTTACTCGGCGCGTACCACCTACCTAACCCTTGTTGGTGACCAAGTCCACCCCTTTATGGAAACGGTATTGCGCCCTGCCACACTGCAAAAATAGTTCAAGAATGGTCTGAGGAACACAACACGTTTGAGGCGTTGACTTGGCCTCCAAATCCTCAAGATCTCTGTTTAATAGAACATCTGTGGGATGTGCTGGAAAAACAAGTCCGATCCATGGAGGCTCCACCTCCCAACTTACAGGATTTAAAGGATCTGCTACCGACGGCTTGGTGACAGATACCACCACGTACCTTCAGAGGTCTACTGGAGTCCATGTCTTGGTGGGTCAGAGCTGTAGGGGGACCTACTCAATATTGGGTGGGGTGGTCATAATGTTATGGCTGATCAGTGGATATCATTCTAACACAGGGGCGGACTGACCATTCGGGTACTCGGGCACTGCCTGTGAGCCCGGGGTCAGTAGGGGGCCCCATGAGATGCCCCTAGTACCTTTCATGGGCTTTTTTGGGTGTGGTTTGAGTGTGGGTGAGGACACAGGGGCCCCATGATCCCCTATTGCCCGGGGGCCCCATGAGTTGTCAGTCCGCCCCTGTTCTAACATGACTGTTTTGCGATATTCTCGCCCGTGGGAGGGGCTCGCCTCAAAGCAAGATGGACGTGACCCCCAGCGAGGCGAGATAAACTCGGCTAAATCCTCGCCAGCCCCGCCCCCAGCGCGGTAACGATCCCGCTTCGACGAAAGACTCAGATTAACACGTTTTATACTCGATCTGACAAAAGGCCCAAAAGGCGCAAAATTGAAAACGCAGGAAAATCAAACCGTCTGTTTTCTCTTACACAGGCGATCGAAAAGGAAGTAGAGACAAACCGTCATGGCGGTACACAACCGCCAAACAACTCCCCCCTCCCCCTCCTAATCACAGGGGAGCCATTGATATGAAGAACTGACACCCTGACAAACCTCGTGTCTTTTACCATCCCCCATCCTGACAGCACAGCTCAGACAGCAGCAGAAAAGAAAAAGCTCAATTTGCATCATGGGAATTAAGCCGGTTCAGGTACAGACACTCACACCGGGTTCACATACATGCGGTGCGGGACATCGCATGTGATTCGCACGGGAACCACGCTGCATTCCTGCGCAGATCACATGCGATTTGTGTGCGGTGCGATCGGAGTCGTACATTTTGTATGGCTCTATTCACACCAAAAACACGCAGGACCCTTTTTTTGGTCGGCGCTAGATTCGGATCGCACGGGTATTCACTCCCAGGGGCGGACTGACCATTTGGAAACTCGGGCACTGCCCAAGGGCCCGGGGTCAGTAGGGGGCCCCATGAGATGCCCCTGGTACCTGTTTCATAGGCTTTTTTGAGTTTGGGCAAGTACACGGGGGCCCCATGATCCCCTATTGCCCGGGGCCCCATGAGTTGTCAGTCCGCCCCCGTTAACACCAATGCGATCCGATTCTTCACATCGCACCACGTTTTGCGGACCGCTTTCGGGTGTCGTTAACACACACCCACAGAGGTTGGCGAATCTGGTGCAGCTGTGCATGGCGGCCAATCAGCGTCTAACTTCAGCTTGTTCAATCAGGCTTTGGCACAAACCCCCCCCCCTGGTCACACCAAGTCAGGTGACATGACAATTTGAGGTGCGATTCGCAAGACATCGGACACATATCTATGCAAATCGCATCAAATGTAGTGCATGCGCTACCTTGGAAATCGGTGCGGCTTCAGCCAAGTCAGAACTGCACCGATATGACCGCTGTAGCTGCGGACAATAGGGTGTGACTTGTCAAGTCGTATGGCGTGCAAACAGGGGCAGACCGACAACTCATGGGGCCCCCGGGCAATAGGGGATCATGGGGCCCCTGTGTCCTTGCCCAAACTCAAAAAAGCCTATGAAAAAGGTACCAGGGGCATCTCATGGGGCCCCCTACTGACCCCGGGCCCTCAGGCAGTGCCCGAGTTTCCAAATGGTCAGTCCACCCCTGCGCGCAAATCGCATGCCAAGTCGCACCCGCTGTGATCAGGGACTTAGTGCCCAGTCATACCAGTGCATCTTCAGGTGCGATTTGGGAATTGAAATCGCACCTGAAATCGCATCTAATGAACTTCAATGTCTTAACATTTGCGATTTGCTGCAGCATGATTTCCATAGCCCACCCCAACCCCCCCCCCCCAGATCCGGCCTTGTCACTGATCACTGCATAATGTTACTGGAGATATCAGTGGCAGTTAGTCAGTTCCCACCAGCGCCAGTTAGGGTCATATTGCTCGCCGTACTATCACAGTCCCGTTAAGCGCCCAGTAATACCGGTGCGAATTGCGAATTGAAATCGTACCTGAAATCGCATCTAATGCACGTCAATGTCTTAACATTTGCGATTTGCTGCAGCGCAATTTCCAAAGTAGTCCTTGCGTTACTGTTTCTGCCGTTTCGTTGCGATTTTACATGCGTAGAGTAGAATGGAAAATTGCAAGAAAGCGTTGAAAATATTCGCAAGTAGCAGTAAAAGTCTTCAGAAATCGCAGCTAAAATCACGCTGAAATAGCACACAAATGGCGCAATTATATATCCCAGCGGTGTGACTGGTGACAAAGCGTGACGCGTTCCCGCTCATCACAAAACGCAGCTTTCCAACTCATCACAAAACGCGGCGAGTTCCGGCTCATTACAAAACGCAGCGACTTAAGGGCTGCAACGCGATTTCTAAAGTAGTCCTTGCGTGAATTTTTCTGCAATTTTGCTGCGATTTCACATACATAGAATAGAATGGAAACCGTCCAGCAAATGGCAAGAAATTGTTGAAAATCTTCGCAAGCAGCCATAAATTCTTCAGAAATCGCGCTGAAATTGCACACAAAATCGCAGCGGTATGACTAAAACCTGGAAACCGATTGGCTGCGCCAGTTTTAGTAAATCCAACCCCCCCCTCCCCCCCCATGTAACTGATAAAAGTGCAGCAGGGGAAGTTACCAGCTCACTAGATTTCTGGCGGGATCGGGAACATTTTGCACTTATTGAACAGATATAACAAATCGCTTTCAATGGAAGATTTAACAGACCGAAAGGCAGATCTGAGCAGCGGATTGCGGGGTTTCCATACACTTCAATGGATCGATGAATCCCGTTGTAGCAGTTTTCACCGAACATACGGACAGGGCTGCTGTTAGAAACCACGGAGCCCCCATACAGCCAACCTGTCCGGGCCCCCCTTAATTAAACGCAGTTTACTAAGCTTCAGCGATGAATGAACACAGTGAACGATCAGTACCGATCATTTATTGTGTTCATTCACTGGAAAGGAAGTGGCTGGTAAATACAGGCAGCACAGTGGCTAAATGGTTAGCACTTCCATCTGGCAGTACTCGGGTCGTTGGTTCGAATCCCAACCATGGCATCACCTGCCTGGAGTTTGCACATTCTCCCTGTGCCTGCGTGGGTTTCCTCCCACACTCCAAAGACATGCTGGTAGGTGAATTGGCTCCTGTCTAAACTGGCCCTAGTATGTGTATGTATGAATGCGAGTTAGGGACCTTAGATTGTACGCACCTCGGGGGCGGGGACTGATGTGAATGTACAATATATATGTAAATTGACGGCGCTATATAAGTACCAGAAATAAATAAATGTGACATCTTTACTGCACCCTTCCTCCGCTCTCCATACTGAAGGATTCTATTGTGTGCTGCCGGTGGGAAGGAGAGGAGGGTAGCCGGCAGCACTGCAGGGGTGGGGGGCACGCAGGGGCCCGGGGCAGAACAGGGAAAGATATGGTGCACAGGGAGGGCAATTGGTGAGGCGAGGGGGAGGGGGGTAGCATTTGATCCCCTGTACGGTTCTCTCTGCAGCAGCTGAGAGCCAGCAGGAGGGAGAGGAGAAGAAGCCGGCTTTCAGCTGCTGCAGGGAGAGCCATACAGGGGATCGGTTCCAGCAATTGCCCCTGTCGTGCCAAATCACCCAGCGGCCTGCCCCCCCCTGCACCCCGTACAGGAGGACTAGTGGGACCGCCTTATCCTGCATGCGGATACGATGATTCGGTGAATCAGACCACATACAAATGTATATCTCAAAGGTTTCGAGTAAATCCAAATTTCCAGCAGAAAGTAATGCACAGCTCCCCCGTCCCGCTGCGGTCTGCGCCCTCCGGCGTCACGCGGCAGATTTTACGACTCATAAACACAAACTGTGGAACGGCTGGGAATATTATTGATTTATCGATCCGCGAAAGGTTTACTAGCGAGCTCCATACTCGGGGGATCCATAATGATGGCTGCGCCCGTCCAAGCCGTGATCGTTCCACATCCATCACAATTACAGGGAGCCGATTATCCGCGACGCAGGACCCGGGGGATGGGCCAGCCGTGAGAGATCCCTTCTGCAGAACAGATCCCATTCCCAAATGTCACCACGAGACGTACGGCCAAACCCGTCCCATTCACAGATCCAACACAAGGATAAGGGTCTTTATTTCAGCCATGTACTCTAACTGCCATTTTCATTCAACTCAGCTGAAAATAACTGTCACTTTTAGGTTAGGATCCTTACCCTGGTGTGTGAACAGAACCTACACATCCAGCCTGTCGTATGGACATGAGAAGCTGCAAATCTGCAATATGGAAACAATCGTGCAAAACGTCACAATACTTCATACGGTGATGTCATCACTCTCTAGTGAATGGATAGGCTGCATTCTCAGTGATGTCTCTAGTGAATGGATGGGCTGCATTCTCAGTGATGTCATCACTCTCTAGTGAATGGATGGGCTGCATTCTCGGTGATGTCATCACTCTCTAGTGAATGGATGGGCTGCATTCTCAGTGATGTCTCTAGTGAATGGATGGGCTGCATTCTCAGTGATGTCTGTAGTGAATGGATGGGCTGCATTCTCAGTGATGTCTCTAGTGAATGGACGGGCTGCATTCTCAGTGATGTCTCTAGTGAATGGACGGGCTGCATTCTCAGTGATGTCTCTAGTGAATGGACGGGCTGCATTCTCAGTGATGTCTCTAGTGAATGGACGGGCTGCATTCTCGGTGATGTCATCGCTCTCTAGTGAATGGATAGGCTGCATTCTCAGTGATGTCTCTAGTGAATGGATAGGCTGCATTCTCGGTGATGTCTCTAGTGAATGGATGGGCTGCATTCTCAGTGATGTCTGTAGTGAATGGACGGGCTGCATTCTCAGTGATGTCTCTAGTGAATGGACGGGCGGCATTCTCAGTGATGTCTCTAGTGAATGGACGGGCTGCATTCTCAGTGATGTCTCTAGTGAATGGACGGGCTGCATTCTCAGTGATGTCTCTAGTGAATGGATGGGCTGCATTCTCAGTGATGTCTGTAGTGAATGGATGGGCTGCATTCTCAGTGATGTCTCTAGTGAATGGATGGGCTGCATTCTCAGTGATGTCTCTAGTGAATGGATGGGCTGCATTCTCAGTGATGTCTCTAGTGAATGGATGGGCTGCATTCTCAGTGATGTCTCTAGTGAATGGATGGGCTGCATTCTCAGTGATGTCTCTAGTGAATGGATGGGCTGCATTCTCAGTGATGTCTCTAGTGAATGGATGGGCTGCATTCTCAGTGATGTCTCTAGTTAATGGATGGGCTGCATTCTCAGTGATGTCTCTAGTGAATGGATGGGCTGCATTCTCAGTGATGTCTCTAGTGAATGGATGGGCTGCATTCTCAGTGATGTCTGTAGTGAATGGATGGGCTGCATTCTCAGTGATGTCTCTAGTGAATGGATGGGCTGCATTCTCAGTGATGTCTGTAGTGAATGGATGGGCTGCATTCTCAGTGATGTCTCTAGTGAATGGATGGGCTGCATTCTCAGTGATGTCTGTAGTGAATGGATGGGCTGCATTCTCAGTGATGTCTCTAGTGAATGGATGGGCTGCATTCTCAGTGATGTCTCTAGTGAATGGATGGGCTGCATTCTCAGTGATGTCTCTAGTGAATGGATGGGCTGCATTCTCAGTGATGTCTCTAGTGAATGGATGGGCTGCATTCTCAGTGATGTCTCTAGTGAATGGATGGGCTGCATTCTCAGTGATGTCTCTAGTGAATGGATGGGCTGCATTCTCAGTGATGTCTCTAGTGAATGGATGGGCGGCATTCTCAGTGATGTCTCTAGTGAATGGATGGGCGGCATTCTCAGTGATGTCTCTAGTGAATGGATGGGCGGCATTCTCAGTGATGTCTCTAGTGAATGGATGGGCTGCATTCTCAGTGATGTCTCTAGTGAATGGATGGGCTGCATTCTCAGTGATGTCTCTAGTGAATGGATGGGCTGCATTCTCAGTGATGTCTCTAGTGAATGGATGGGCGGCATTCTCAGTGATGTCTCTAGTGAATGGATGGGCGGCATTCTCAGTGATGTCTCTAGTGAATGGATGGGCGGCATTCTCAGTGATGTCTCTAGTGAATGGATGGGCTGCATTCTCAGTGATGTCTCTAGTGAATGGATGGGCTGCATTCTCAGTGATGTCTGTAGTGAATGGATGGGCTGCATTCTCAGTGATGTCTGTAGTGAATGGATGGGCTGCATTCTCAGTGATGTCTGTAGTGAATGGATGGGCGGCATTCTCAGTGATGTCTGTAGTGAATGGATGGGCTGCATTCTCAGTGATGTCTCTAGTGAATGGATGGGCTGCATTCTCAGTGATGTCTCTAGTGAATGGATGGGCTGCATTCTCAGTGATGTCTCTAGTGAATGGATGGGCTGCATTCTCAGCACAGTACCAAAGACACATCAGAGCCCATTTGAACGCCATGGACTCCGGTGTTCATTTCAGGGTTAATCCTGTTTTTCGCTCATTTGCGGCGGTCAGCAGAGACTGAGCTGTAACTAAACATTTGAAAAACCTCCGGGGGAGGGGAAGGGTTCAGATTTAAATGACAGAATCCAGTGAAAGCAGAAATTAGCTCTGTGCATTGGGAGCGCTGCCTTTGTTTTCCAAAAATATTACCAGAGGCAGAAACGCAGATTAATTCTTCAAAGAGCGTAAGAAGCTGACCCCCCGTTCATCACAGATCTCTCTTCATCCTATCGCTTTGTAGAGATCAAACAGCAGCGGGCACCACGCCGATTCCTTGCATCCTGCGCCACTGGAGCCGAAATTGGCTGAGTACATAATGTACGGGGCCCGTGAGTGCCGCAAACATTGCTGTGAATGGATAGGGCCCGGAGAGAGAGCCCAAATCAGCTTCCCCATCTATATTCATACAGGAATGCAAACACTGTGCATAGCCAAGCCGAGCTCAGTCCCTCAGATCGCATGACAAAATGCTTCTGCTCAGGTGACCAGCACCAGAGGGGGCTCGGAGCAGCACGTTCTCCAGGAAGGTTTTCAGCCCTTCTGTGGCTCTTTGTTTATCCACCTCAGCAAGACCGCGATTGGAGCTTTTGGTTGTCTCTAGAGCAAAAGTCAGTCACTGGGAAAGTTAGTGACCTGCAAACATCACTGAGAATGCCGCCCATCCATTCACTACAGACATCACTGAGAATGCCGCCCGTCCATTCACTGCAAACATCACTGAGAATGCCGCCCATCCATTCACTACAGACATCACTGAGAATGCAGCCCATCCATTCACTACAGACATCACTGAGAATGCAGCCCATCCATTCACTACAGACATCACTGAGAATGCCGCCCGTCCATTCACTACAGACATCACTGAGAATGCAGCCCATCCATTCACTAGAGACATCACTGAGAATGCAGCCCATCCATTCACTAAAGACATCACTGAGAATGCAGCCCATCCATTCACTAGAGACATCACTGAGAATGCAGCCCATCCATTCACTAGAGACATCACTGAGAATGCAGCCCATCCATTCACTACGGACATCACTGAGAATGCAGCCCATCCATTCACTAGAGACATCACTGAGAATGCAGCCCATCCATTCACTAGAGACATCACTGAGAATGCAGCCCATCCATTCACTAGAGACATCACTGAGAATGCAGCCCATCCATTCACTAGAGACATCACTGAGAATGCAGCCCATCCATTCACTACGGACATCACTGAGAATGCAGCCCATCCATTCACTAGAGACATCACTGAGAATGCAGCCCATCCATTCACTACGGACATCACTGAGAATGCAGCCCATCCATTCACTAGAGACATCACTGAGAATGCAGCCCATCCATTCACTAGAGACATCACTGAGAATGCAGCCCATCCATTCACTAGAGACATCACTGAGAATGCAGCCCATCCATTCACTAGAGACATCACTGAGAATGCAGCCCATCCATTCACTACGGACATCACTGAGAATGCAGCCCATCCATTCACTAGAGACATCACTGAGAATGCAGCCCATCCATTCACTAGAGACATCACTGAGAATGCAGCCCAGCAAACATGGCTCTCCAATACTTATATCTCAGCTGGAGAGCACTGAACTCAGGATGTGCTATAATACAAATACCAACCCATGAGGAACCCAATATTATATCATAGAAATACCAACCCGTGAGGAACCCAATATTATATCATAGAAATACCAACCCATGAGGAACCCAATATAATACAAATACTGTATAATATAAATACCAACCCATGAGGAACCCAATATTATATCATACAAATACCAACCCGTGAGGAACCCAATATTATATAAATACCAACCCGTGAGGAACACAATATAATACAAATACCAACCCATGAGGAACCCAATACAATATAATACAAATACCACCCGTTGAGAAAACCAATATTCTACAAATACCAACCCATGAGAAATCCAATATTATATCATACTAATACCAACCCATGAGGAACCCAATACAATATTCTACAAATACCAACCCATGAGAAATCCATCATAATACTAATACCAACCCATGAGGACACCAATATTATACGAATCCAACCCATTATTCTAGAATACAAAAGACCAACCCTCAAAGAAACCAATATGATTCAAATACCAACTCATAAAGAAACCAATATAATACAAACACCCACCCACGAGGAACTTGGATCTTGGCCACGCCCACCTTATGCATCGCCCTACTGATGTGACTATGACAGATGTCCTTACTTCTCAATGGAGAAGCACAAGAGAGGGCGTGGCCAAGCTGGACCTTCCTTTCTAAAAGCAGTTTTTGCATTTCTTAAAGCAGATCTGTCTGTCGGCATAAATCAGTTCTTGACATTTACAGCGACATCATTCATTTCCAGACCAGCTCTACCTCTTATCAATAGGAAGCTGTTCTTGAGCTTCAGTTGGTGACTTTGTCTAGGCTATGAATATGACATTAGTCTGCTGCAGGCAGGAAGAAGCATTTCCTCAGTCTCCTCCCCCAGTGATCAGACTGTACATTGTAACTTTGTAGAAGGAGGAGGAAGCGTTTCCTTAGTCTCCTCCCCCAGTGATCAGACTGTCCATTGTAACTTTGTAGAAGGGGGCGGCGTTTCCTCAGTCTCCCCTCCCCCAGCAACACTGCTCGAGGGCCCGGGGTCAGTAGGGGGCCCCACGAGATGCCCCGTGTACATTTCATTGGCTTTTTCATAGGCTTTTTTGGATGTGGGCAAGAACACAGGGGCCCCATGATCTCCTATTGCCCGGGGGCCCCATGAGTTGTCAGTCCACCCCTGGATCAGACTGTATATTGTAACTTTGTAGAAGGGGGAGGAGGCATTTCCTCAGCCTCCCTTCCCCCAGTGATCGGACTGCACATTGTAACTTTGTAGAAGGAGGAAGCGGCATTTCCTCAGTCTCCCCTCCCCCAGTGATCAGTTTGTACATTGTAACATTGTAGAAGGAGGAGGAGGCATTTCCTCAGTCTCCCCTCCCCCAGTGATCAGTTTGTACATTGTAACATTGTAGAAGGAGGAGGAGGCATTTCCTCAGTCTCCCCTCCCCCAGTGATCAGAATGTACATTGTAACTTTGTAGAAGGAGGAGAAGCCGTTTCCTCAGTCTCCTCTCCCCCAGTGATCAGACTGTACATTGTAACTTTGTAGAAGGAGGAGGAGGCATTTCATCAGTCTCCCCTCCCCCAGTGATCAGACTGTACATTGTAACTTTGTAGAAGGAGGAGAAGCCGTTTCCTCAGTCTCCCCTCCCCCAGTGATCAGACTATACACTGTAACTTTGTAGAAGGAGGAGGAGGCATTTCCTCAGTCTCCCCTCCTCCAGTGATCAGACTGTACACTGTAACTTTGTAGAAGGAGGAGGCATTGCCTCAGTCTCCTCCCCCAGCGATCAGATTGTACACTGTAGCTGTGTAGTAAGTCACAAGGTGAGAGGCTGAAGGGGCTAGTCCATGTCAGACATTTGTGAACACAACCTAGAACTGCACAGGCAGTGACTTTGCCTAGGATGGGATGATGTCATCAGTCTGCTGCAGGCAGGAGGAAGCATTTCCTCAGTCCCCCCTCCCCTCCCCCAGTGATCTAACTGTAACACTGTGAACACAGCCATGAGGATTTCCATGATGGTGTCATCTCTGATCCGGCATCTCAGTCCAAGAAGTAGATGGTGACCCTGGATGACGCCTGAACAAAGATGGCGCCGCCTTCTGAGAGAAGCAGATGAAGGCATTGCAAGGGGGGACATTCCTGAACACCCTACTTACTTAGCCTGCTGCACTCAGCATGAAATATATATCTGATGTTCGCTCGACTCTAAAGGAACATTTGAAAGTTGCACATCAGACGCTCGGCCTTGTAAGTCGCGTCAACCTTTAATGTGCGCTCTCCTCGCGGCTGTCAGTTATGTTAGATTAAAAAAAAAAAACCATTTAGTTTCCCTAAAAACAAGTGGTAATTGCAGCCACTTACTTCAAGTGGTTTTTGATCTTCGTTTTTACAAGAAGCTCCAAATTTTTTTTTTCCTTTTTTTTTGTGGAAAACATCAAAAAACGATTTCTTGCATCAGACAATGAGCAGACGCGCTACAATACAAATTAACGTGCACTAATCATTGCGTTCCAATCCGGCTCATTGTTGAGGAGACAGCGGGAGAGTCAGCATGTGTCTAAGAGAAAAAAAAACAAAAACCTCCAGTTACCTCAAACTTGCGTCTTCCGTAGTAACGCCGCGGCCACCGCCGTTTGAACCGCGGACTTTGTTTCACATGAGAGAGTCTCGCTGATTTCAAAGTGGGGGGAAGGTAAAAATAATTTTACGACGTTGAACGCTCTCATCGGTGCACCTGCTATCCGCCTCGCACGGCGCCGCACCTGCCAGGCCGCTGGAAAACTATTCGCACAATGGCCGCGAGTCCGGGGTCGCCATGGCGATGGATTTATTTGTGTTTACAAGTCGACTTGAAGCCCCCTCGGAACCGCCCCCCCCCGCGTGGCTCTGATTGGAGCTGTCAACTGGCACAAAGCGGACTAACAGCGTGTCACTTACTCGAGCGCGACTCTAATGACAAAATAGCGGCTAAATTGGGAACTGTGCGAAGAAGGCCGATATGGCGCTACCCGCGGAGAGCGCTGAGGTGGAAAGTTTCAGTGAACGCTGAATGTCGTGAAATTTCGAGAACATAAAAAAATTAAATGAGTTAAAACGCAGTGAGACGGTTTATTCGGGTGATGTTATTTTTTTTTCTATTTATGTTTTTATAACATTTTATAATCGGTTATATTAGAGGATTTCTATTTATTTTAAAAAAAGCAAAAGTGGCAGAAAGGACACAACAGACAACCCTGTGCAGCAAAAGGATCATTTGTTACATTGTGGGTTACAATTAATGTTACAATGTAAACACTTTGTTATTGATGACGGTGTAACTAGAATATTGTAACTAAAAGTGTTTACATTGTAACTAACAACATTTTTACATTGTGACTATCAAAGTGTTTAGATTGTAACTAGAATATTGTAACTAACAACATTTTTACATTGTGACTATCAAAGTGTTTACATTGTAACTGTAATATTGTAACTAACAACATTTTTACATTGTAACTGTAATATTGTAACTAACAACATTTATACATTGAAACTATCAAAGTGTTTACATTGTAACTAACAACATTTTTACATTGTGACTATCAAAGTGTTTACATTGTAACTAGAATATTGTAACTAACAACATGTTTACATTGTGACTGTCAAAGTGTTTACATTGTAACTAGAATATTGTGACTAACAAAGTGTTTACATTGTAACTGTAATATTGTAACTAACAACATTTATACATTGAAACTATCAAAGTGTTTACATTGTAACTGTAATATTGTAACTAACAACATTTTTACATTGTAACTGTAATATTGTAACTAACAACATTTATACATTGAAACTATCAAAGTGTTTACATTGTAACTAACAACATTTTTACATTGTGACTATCAAAGTGTTTAGATTGTAACTAGAATATTGTAACTAACAACATTTTTACATTGTGACTATCAAAGTGTTTACATTGTAACTAGAATATTGTAACTAACAACATGTTTACATTGTGACTATCAAAGTGTTTACATTGTAACTAGAATATTGTGACTAACAAAGTGTTTACATTGTAACTGTAATATTGTAACTAACAACATTTATACATTGAAACTATCAAAGTGTTTACATTGTAACTATCACAGTTACAATGTAAACACTTTGTTAGTCACAATATTCTAGTTACAATGTAAACACTTTGATAGTCACAATGTAAACATGTTGTTAGTTACAATATTAACGTGTTTACATTGTAACATTGTAATATTGTAACTAACAATGTGTTCAGGGGCAGACAGACAACTCATGGAGCCCCCGGGCAATAGGGGATCATGGGGCCCCTGTGTCCTCACCCACACTCAAACTACCTCCCAAAAAAGCCTATGAAAGGTACCAGGGACATCTCATGGGGCCCCCTACTGACCCCGGGCCCTCAGGAAGTGCCCGAGTTCCCCAATAGTCAGTCCGCCCCTGAACGTGTTACATTGTAACTATAATATTGTAACTAACAACGTGTTACATTGTAACTGTAATATTGTAACTAACAACATGTTTACATTGTAACTGTAATATAGTAACGATCAAAGTGTTTACATTGTAACTAATATTGTAACTAACAAAGTGTTTACATTGTAACTGTAATATTGTAACAAAGTGTTTACATTGTAACTGTAATATTGTAACAAAGTGTTTACATTGTAACTGTAATATTGTAACTAACACCGTGTTTACATTGTATCTGTAATATTGTAACAAAGTGTTTACATTGTAACTGTAATATTGTAACAAAGTGTTTACATTGTAACTGTAATATTGTAACAAAGTGTTTACATTGTAACTGTAATATTGTAACTAACACCGTGTTTACATTGTATCTGTAATATTGTAACAAAGTGTTTACATTGTAACTGTAATATTGTAACAACGTGTTTACATTGTAACTGTAATATTGTAACAAAGTGTTTACATTGTATCTAATATTGTAACAAAGTGTTTACATTGTATCTGTAATATTGTAACAACGTGTTTACATTGTATCTGTAATATTGTAACTAACAAAGTGTTTACATTGTAACTAATATTGTAACTAACGTGTTTACATTGTAACTGTAATATTATAAATAACAACGTGTTTACGTTGTAACTATCAAAGGTTTTACATTTTACCTTTTATGCAAGCAGTTTTTTCTCTTTACGTCATTCTATTTATCAGCGCTCGTTTACCAAATCTAAAGTGTTTACATTGTAACTCTAATATTGTAACTTTGTTAGTTATAATCTAGTTACAATGTAAACGCTGGGTTAGTTATAATAATATAATTGCAATGTAAAGACTTTGATAGATACAATTTTATACTGTAGTTGCAATGTGAACACTTTCCTAGTTACAATATTATAGTTACAATAGTAACAAACTGTTTAAATTGTAACATTCATTACGATATTGGTTACAATGTAAACACTTTGTTAGCTACAATTTTATAGTTTCAATGTAAACACTTTCCTCATTACAATATCATAGCTCCAATAATATAGTTACAATATAAACACTAAAATCAGACCTCTCCCACTTTTCAGAGATGTGTGCTGATGTGAAATCATCCAAAAAAAAAAAAAAATTAAACCTCTTTTTTGCTTTTCTTTTCCTTTTTTCCTGTTCTCCCTGAAGACGCACTCCTTGCACTGACGACATGCACAGATGCCCGCTGGGAATCCTGCATCACCAGTGCCTTCAGGGAAATCTTGCTCCTAACTGCAAGATCTCAGGAAAAAAAAAAAGGGTCTTTTTTTTTTTTTTCTTTTTTTTAAACAGACTAATATAACTTCATATGGACCATAGGTAACATGAACCACATGACATCATAATCCATATCATGCATGTTTAGCAAACTTTGGACCCTCCCATACATTGATGTGGTATACCAGATGAGGTGCATGAGGTCACCAAGGGCCAACCGATTGCCTTCTCTGCTGGCCCAACAATGAGGTCATGTGCCTTCAAAGCTATACTTTGAATGCGGTTTCACCAAGGTGCAGTCCATCTACGTCCCCTTGTACCACCTGGGGACTACAATAGTACAAGGGGGAAAAAGGAGAAAAGAAACAGAGGAAGGAAATTGGGTAGTGGGGGAAGGGGGGTGTAGACAAGGATTGGAATGAGAGGCAGCATGACAACTCAAGTCTACTGTATATAGGAGCTGTGGTGACAGGCATTCCTCAGGGGCAGATCAGGATGCTCACAACATTTAAGAGCCTCCAGAGATAGGGATTTTCTGAGATCTCATACTAGTGGAGATCACAGTATTCTCCCGGAGATTTGTTTGTGAGCAAACCCCTTAGGTGGGATATATCTATGGAGGGGACAGGGTGCGCTACTCCAAAGAACTCAATGTGAATACAAGGGACCCAAAGGTCATGGAAGCAGTCTTCATGACTACTGTGAAGGAGGGCCATTAGACTTTCCATTCTCACCAGTGACTAAAGTTCTTTCACCCAATTGTTCATGGTGGTGGTGGTGGTGGTGGTGGTGGTGGATGAGTGCCAATGTCTTGGGACAAGGGTTTGCATGGCCAATACAATAAAGAGAGGTATAGTCTTAGAGATATGAGAATATGATCCCTGCAGGATCAACAATGGGACTATACTGGTAGAGTTGGTTCTTGTACCCAGTTGTTTATGGTGGTGGTGGTGGATGAGCATCAGTGTCTTGGAATAAGGGTTTTCTGTCCAATATGAAAAAAAAGAAGTCTTACGAGATACGGGAATATGATTCGGGAACAATCGACATTAGGGCCATATTGGGACGGTTGTTTTTTGTACCCAATCGTTTATGGTGGTGATGGATAAGCACTAATGTCTTGGAATAAGGGTTTGCATGGCCAGTATATAAAAAGAGAAATCTTATGGGATACGGGAATATGATTCGGGAAGGATTGTTAATAGGACTATATTGGGAGGGTTCTGATAACCAATCATTTATGGTGGTGGTGGATAAGCACCAATGTCTTGGAATAAGGGTTTGCATGACCAGTATAAAAAAGAGAAGTGTTATGGGATATGGGAATATGATTCGGGAAGGATTGGTAATAGGACTATATTGGGAGGGTTCTGGTACCCAATCATTTTTGGTGGTGGTGGAGGTGGTGGTGGATAAGCACCAATGTCTTGGGATAAGGGTTTGCATGGCCAGTATAAAAAAGAGAAAACTATATTGGAAGGGTTGGTTCTTGTACCCAATCATTTGTGGTGGTAGTGGTGGATGAGTGCCAATGTCTTGGGATAAGGGTTTGCATGGCCAATACAATGAGAGGTAAAGTCTTAGAGATATGGGAATTATGATCCCGGCAGGATCAACACTACAGCTATACTGGTGGAGTTGGTCCATGTACCCAATCGTTTATGATGATGGTGGTGGTGGATGAGCATCAGTGTCTTGGAATAAGGGTTTGCTGGCCAATATGAAAAAAGAGAAGTAAAGTCTTACGAGATATGGGAACATGATTCAGGAACAAAAACGACACTAGGGCCATATTGGGAGGGTTGTTTTTTGTACCCAATCGTTTATGGTGGTGATGGATAAGCACTAATGTCTTGGAATAAGGGTTTGCATTGCCAGTATAAAAAAGAGATGTCTTATGGGTTACGGGAATATGATTTGGGAAGGATTGGTAATAGGACTATATTGGGAGGGTTCTGATACCCAAACATTTATGGTGGTGGTGGTGGATAAGCACCAATGTCTTGGAATAAGGGTTTGCATGGCCAGTATAAAAAAGAGAAAACTCTATATTGGGGGGGTTGGTTCTTGTACCCAATCATTTGTGGTGGTAGTGGTGGATGAGTGCCAATGTCTTGGAATAAGGGTTTGCATGGCCAATACAATGAGAGGTAAAGTCTTAGAGATATGGGAATTATGATCCCGGCAGGATCAACACTACAGCTATACTGGTAGAGTTGGTCCATGTACCCAATCGTTTATGATGATGGTGGTGGTGGTAGTAGATGAGCATCAGTGTCTTGGAATAAGGGTTTGCTGGCCAATATGAAAAAAAAGAAGTAATGTCTTACAAGATACGGGAACATGATTCAGGAACAATCGACACTAGGGCCATATTGGGAGTGTTGTTTTTTGTACCCAATCGTTTATGGTGGTGATGGATACGCACTAATGTCTTGGAATAAGGGTTTGCATTGCCAGTATAAAAAAAGAGAAGTCTTATGAGATATGGAAATATGATTTGGGAAGGATTGGTAATAGGACTATATTGGGAGGGTTCTGATACCCAAACATTTATGGTGGTGGTGGTGGATAAGCACCAATGTCTTGGAATAAGGGTTTGCATGGCCAGCATAAAAAAGAGAAAACAATATTGGGAGGGTTGGTCCATGCACCCAATCATTTGTGGTGGTGGTGGATGAGTGCCAGTGTCTTGGGATAAGGGTTTGCATGGCCAATACAATGAGAGGTAAAGTCTTAGAGATATGGGAATTATGATCCCGGCAGGATCAACACTACAGCTATACTGGTAGAGTTGGTCCATGTACCCAATCGTTTATGATGGTGGTGGTGGATGAGCATCAGTGTCTTGGAATAAGGGTTTGCATGGCCAGTATAAAAAAAAGAGAAAACTCTATATTGGGAGGGTTGGTTCTTGTACCCAATCATTTGTGGTGGTGGTGGAGTGCCAATGTCCTTGTACCTAATCGTTTATGATGTTGGTGGTGGTAGTTGAGCACCAGTGTCTTGGGATAAGGGTTTGCATGACCAAAATAAAAAAAAAAAGAGAAGTTTTATGAAATATGGGAATATAAGTTGGGAAGGATCAACAATAGGGCTATATTGGGAGGGTTGGTTCTTGCACCCAATCATTTGTGGTGGTGGTGGAGTGCCAATGTCTTGGGATAAGGGTTTTCATGGCCAATACAATGAGAGGTAAAGTCTTAGAGATATGGCAATTATGATCCCGGCAGGATCAACACTACAGCTATACTGGCAGCGTTGGTCCTTGTACCCAATCGTTTATGATGGTGGTGGTGGTAGTTGAGCACCAGTGTCTTGGGATAAGGGTTTGCATGGCCAAAATAAAAAAAGAGAAGTCTTATGAGATATGGGAATATGATTTTGGAAGGATCAACAATAGGGCTATATTGGGAGGGATGGTTATGGTTGCATCCAAGACCAAGTAGTAGCTGTAAAATATTGCATCCCAGAACTGCTTGATGCATTGGCACCTCCATCAGACGTTTAACATAATGCCTTTGGGTGTATCACAGTGCCAGCAGTGGAGAGATGTTGTCAGAAAAAATCTTGTGACAATTGTAGGGTTTTTCGGACCAGCCGATTAATACTTTCTATCCATGTTCTTGAACGGTGGCGGCTGTAGCAAGCATATGCATAGTAACAAAGGCCTTGGAGATTTAATTTTTTTGTGCAAATTCAGTGTCCAGCTCCCGTTCTCATTGGGCAATGTAGTAGGGGCTCTGACCTGACTGTTCAGTCAATAGAAGGTTGTATAGCACAGAAACAGTGGCATGGGCTCTGGGAGGACGGCTAAGAAGTTCAAAAGCTGTATAGGGCCTTCAAAAGGGAGCCTAGTAGACCGGTAGAAACTGTGCATTTGGAAATAATGGAGGCATTTCCCTAATGGTGGGACCTGGTCTGGGAGGACATCTTACAGAGGTTTATGGCCCTCAGCAGCAAAGACCTAATAGATGGGCGAGGGTCAATCACATCCCCATTAAAGTAAGGGGAGATTGTGCACTCCAGGGGGAGGGGTGGGATTTATTCCCTGTTTAAGGGGTTCATTCTTTGGCCACACAAGGATGGAAATAAATAGGCAATTCAAAGACAATGCCAGTATTTTCCTTTGTCTTGCCTGGCCTCTGCATCCTACTGATAGGTAACCGGGCTCTCAGGGGTCACTGGAGATGGTGCTTGTGTAGGACTGAGAGCCTGGTTACTTTGTAACCTTTTTTTTCTAGGATTAATTGGTGATGATACAATTGAAAAAAAAAAAAAAAAAAAAAAAGACACAAGAAACGGGTGATTGACTCTCATGCTGTTCCAACATGGCCGATCCAGAAGAAGCAAAGCTCAAAAAAAACAGTCAACAATTTATCATACCATGCAAATAAAATGTCCCTCCCCCCCCTCAATCGGTGGCAGTTCATTTACTCCTGATATTGATTATCCTATCGTCCTAATCCTGATTATAGGAGGGCTCGCCAGTTCTAGCAACAAAGGCTGCAATTCCTCATTTCAAGTGAAACGCAAAATAAGTAGAAAAGACACAAATGAATGCAAAATGATACATCAATAAATTAATTATTTAATGCAAACAATGTTAGTACTTGAACCTCCCTAAGTGGCAGCCTCTTTGAAATCCCTGTAAAGCAGAGCTCAGACTGAACAGTCAATCAGCTGTGCTGTAGTGCAACGGTCATGCGGATAGGAGGAGTGAGCAGAGTGACATAGATTTTTGGTCTGCCGCTTCTCCTTTTCTGCCCAATCACAAGCTGGGAGAGGGGCAAGACCTATAAGTGTTACTAAGCTGCAGCAGAAAATAATAAGGTCTGTGCTGTGCGCAGGGGCGTATTTACCACAAGGGAAACCAGGCACTTGCCTAGGGCGGCATTGTTTCAGGGGGGCAGCTGCATTTTTTTTTAGGGGGCAGTGGCATTTTTCTGGGGGGGCAGAGATGCCCCCTGAACAAAGAGATGGAAGAAAGGACACACAAAGCATGGGGACCAGGTCAGATCTGAGAGAGGCTGTGGGCTGCTTGATGTATGCAGAGCCTGATCAGGGGCGGACTGACCATTTGGAAACTCGGGCACTGCCCGAGGGCCTGGGGTCAATAGGGGGCCCCATGAGATGCCCCTGGTACCATTTTCATAGGCTTTTTGAGTTTGGGCAAGGACACAGGGGCCCATGATCCCCTATTGCCCGGGGGCCCCATGAGTTGTTGGTCCGCCCCTGTTTGCACGCCATACGACTTGACAAGTCGCACCCTATTGTCCGCAGTTACAGCGGTCATATCGGTGCCGTTCTGACTTGGCTGGAGCCGCACCAATTGCCCGGGGGCCCCATGAGTTGTCAGTCCGCCCCTGAGCCTGACTCTTGTTCCCGTGGATGTCCGGAGCAGTGAAGGTGTCTTTTCTCTTGTCAGGGTGGGGTGGGTTGCCAGTGTATGGGGGGCGGTGGTAGTGGAAGGCTCTCTTGGGTGGGGGGACTGTGGTGGGGTCAGGCTCTTATCATGAGGGAGTTTGGGCAAGGACACAGGGGCCCATGATCCCCTATTGCCCGGGGGCCCCATGAGTTGTCAGTCTGCCCCTGAGCCTGACTCTTGTTCCCGTGGATGTCCGGAGCCGTGAAGGTGTCTTTTCTCTTGTCAGGGTGGGGTGGGTTGCCAATGTATGGGGGGCGGTGGTAGTGGAAGGCTCTCTTGGGTGGGGGGACTGTGGTGGGGTCAGGCTCTTATCGTGAGGGAGGGGGGAGTTTGTCAGGGTCTTTTCATATGGGTGGAGACGATTTTTGTGTTGCCTAGGTCAGCACAAAACCTAAATACACCACTGGCTGTGCGGCAGAGCTGTATAAATATCAGGAATGGATGGAGAGAGGTGCAAATTCTTCGACGGTTTATGTATTTCATCTGTATATTTAGTCATTTGAATTTATAGTGTGGATGGTCCTCACCGCTCTTACTACAAAGGATTTCGATATTTTGTACCTGACACTATGTAGCATCAAGATCCTCCTGACCTCTAGGTAGCATCAAGATCCT
This sequence comes from Staurois parvus, assembly GCF_062004578.1. Taxonomy (NCBI): domain Eukaryota; kingdom Metazoa; phylum Chordata; class Amphibia; order Anura; family Ranidae; genus Staurois; species Staurois parvus. The sequence goes on from NW_028320824.1 coordinate 91,497, forward strand.
CCTGACCTCTAGGTAGCATCAAGATCCTCCTGACCACTAGGTAGCATCAAGGTCCTCCTGACCACTAGGTAGCATCAAGATCCTCCTGACCACTAGGTAGCATCAAGGTCCTCCTGACCTCTAGGTAGCATCAAGGTCCTCCTGACCTCTAGGTAGCATCAAGATCCTCCTGACCACTAGGTAGCATCAAGATCCTCCTGACCTCTAGGTAGCATCAAGATCCTCCTGACCTCTAGGTAGCATCAAGATCCTCCTGACCTCTAGGTAGCATCAAGATCCTCCTGACCACTAGGTAGCATCAAGATCCTCCTGACCTCTAGGTAGCATCAAGATCCTCCTGACCTCTGCGCCCTTCCTGCACTCCTTTAATGTGGTGGTAGATCCGCACAGCACAGACACCAGCTAAGTATCTGCAGATCACACGGAGCCTGGATGAGAACAGATGGAGGAACGTGGGACTCCGCAGACTCCTACATGTCCCTCCGGAAAGTCACTGGCACATTCAACCATGAGAACACTTGTTTTTGTTCTGCGGGAAAGTCTCCCCTCTCAGAACCATTCATTCCGCTATATAATAAAATAGAACGAGAGATTTAAAAACTCTGCATTTATCGAGGCAGCTGTTCAGTGTTTGACGGCCAATGGGGCATTCAGGTCCATTGACCCTCCCGGGGCCATGCGACTCCAGAAGCCTCATCTGAAACCAGCCCTAGAATGGATGTCCAGGGAGGTTCTGCCAAACCACTCTGAGATCTAAGAAGTCACCCAACAACCAGTCCTGTATGGCCGATTCCCGGTACGGGCTCAACCTTCATACAGCCCTCCTGCAAAGGACACCAAAAAGTTGATTAAATTAAAGGGTCAATCCATCTAGAACTGAAATTTCCAGGTTTGTTAGATACGGAGTCTGATAAGAAGAAAGAAGCAACTGAATGCCTAAACTCCTGCGCTGGACAATGGACTCCACCATATCTGTAGCCCCACATGGAGTGTATAAGGAATGCAAGTCTCCATCTTCAGGTAGCCATTAACCTCCCTAGCGGTCTGATTATGTCAGTATTTCTGTGCTCAAAGCGGTACTTTTTTTTGCATACAAATATGTATTTTTTTTTATTGTAGGCCTGTAATTTTTAGGAATAACTCCCTGAAATCTGTCTGAACAAGAGTCTAGTGAACATCCCGGGGATGATAAAATATGAAACACGAAATCATAAATTATAATTTAATAATCATAAAAAATAATATAATAATAATAAATTTAATTCAATAATATAATCAAACCAAAAACACTGAAATGTGAAATAGAGCGCCAAGTTCGCACATCGCTGAGCTCAGTCGCAGAATCGTTTTCAGTGTCTGATGAGGAATTTCCCCCACCAATCATTATCACTCAATTCTGCAAGTGGTTCTGATTTACTATCGCTGTTCTCTAGCCGGTCTAAAACCGCGTCTGACCTAAAGGGACGCTTTTTGGACGCCATGGACGTTTCTCAGTTTCCAGGCAGAAAGAACAGTAAAAATGCAGGCAGGGCGCCGGACAAAGCACTCGGGACACAATGCATGTGAAATGGTTGGATACAGGAATGTTATACTATGTGATTTTAGTGAATTTAGTGAATGTCACTTTTTGACATTTCTGAATTTCCCGCCGTTCCCTCCCCCGTACGACCCGACGTCGCAGAGAACGGAATCCAGAAGACGGATGCTGGCATCGGCCGGAGGACATTGCCGGGGACACTACAGGAGGGACATCGCGGGAGCGCAGGACAAGGTAAGTAAAGAAGAGATCCCGGAGCAACGCTGCAGTGTATTCCCGAGTGTAGCTCGGGGGGGTTACCGCTTGTGGTGCTGAAACTTTACCCCGAGCTACACTCGGGAATACCTCCAGGGGGGTTAAGAGGTCTACAGTCCCCCACCAGCACCTTCCAGGGAGATTGGACCATGCTGCATTTCCTGTGACATGCTTTTGATTTTTTATTCCTTTGTGAGTATTATACTTTATATTAATAAATCTCTATTTTAAAAGGGTAATGCACTATTCCCGTGCGCCCTCTTGTTTCTTTGTCTGTTATTAGATACTGAGAACCAGCCTCTTGTGCCCATTGTGGGTAGGGATGACACTGGACCTTAATCTAGCCCAGGGGCGGACTGACAACTCATGGGGCCCCCGGGCAACAGGGGATCATGGGGCCCCTGTCCTCACCCACACTCAAACCACACCCAAAAAAGCCCATGAAAGGTACTAGGGGCATCTAATGGGGCCCCCTACTGACCCTGGGCTCTCGGGCAGTGTCCGAGTACCCGAATGGTCAGTCCGCCCCTGTTCTAACATGACTGTTCTGCGAACTGATCAGCCATAACATTATGACCACCCCACCCAATATTGAGTAGGTCCCCCTACAGCCCTGACCCACCAAGACATGGACTCCAGTAGACCTCTGAAGGTACGTGGTGGTATCTGTCACCAAGCCGTCGGTAGCAGATCCTTTAAATCCTGTAAGTTGGGAGGTGGAGCCTCCATGGATCGGACTTGTTTTTCCAGCACATCCCACAGATATTCTATTAATCAGAGATCTAGAGGATTTGGAGGCCAAGTCAACGCCTCAAACTTGTTGTGTTCTTCAGACCATTCTTGAACTATTTTTGCAGTGTGGCAGGGCGCAATATCCTGAGGGCACTGACATCAAGGAATACCGTTTCCATAAAGGGGTGGACCTGGTCCCCAACAATGGTTAGGTAGGTGGTACGTGCCGGGTAACATCCACATGAATGGTCACTACGCCCCGATCTAGCCCCTGGTTACGGAACCACCAAACTAATTAGCCAGTTTGCTAGCCCAAATCTCCATGCTGTAATGTAAAAAAAAAAACCACTGGGAGATTTGTGGTGCCGCTCAAGGCTCAGTACAGGTAAAAGTCACCCCGCCGGCAGAGAAAGAAGAGGGGAACAGCGTCCCAGGTTATTCCAGAAGCTGATAGGGTGTGTGAAGAAGCAGACACTGTTCAAAACCGATCCCCGGAGTCAAACAATGACGTTGTAGATGGCCTCAGCCGCCACTCCAGCCAAGCCCTTGGTCATAGGTGGGGTGAAATGCATCAGGTGGCGTGGCTGGAGGGGGAGGCCATCTACAACATGCCATCATTGCTGGACTCTAACACAGTTTGAACTGGATGGACAGGCGTCTTTATTCAACCCTAATGACTATGAATGAACTAAAAAGGGGGAAAGTTGGCTTAACTCAATTACCTGGAAGGTGATGGATATCTGGGATTAAGGAAGCTTCCAGATTTTACTATAACCTTCGCCTTCATATCCTTTTTTGGGGGGCTCAGATGTGGGCAAGAGATCATTGACCTTCATATCCTTTTTTGGGGAGCTCAGATGTGGGCAAGAGGTCATTGACCTTCATATCCTTTTTTGGGGAGCTCAGATGTGGGCAAGAGGTCATTGACCATCAATGTTTGGACAAGGTGTCTTAAAAGGAGGAAAGGTATGGGCTATCCTCCCTTCCCTGGCCCCTCAGGCTGCATGCCTAGAGAATGGTCTGGTTGGAATATTATGGGGAACCCTGCACTCGAATTTTCTATAAATTACTACAATTTTTAAAGAACTACATTGGCCTGTTCTGTAACACCAAGTTCACCTTTAACAAAACCCTCAAGCATGGTTTAAAGGATCTATGCATTTTCAATGTTGCCCTATGAGCCGCCTAAAGAGACCCACTCCCCACTGTATGCTATTTTTATTTTTTAACATTAGTACAGGTTCCCCATGCCAGAGCCCAACAACAGATTGCCTATTAGCTTTGAAAATAGTTTCATCTCTTATAGACTTCAATGGGGTTCAACGGTAGGTTTGGGGCTCCCTGAATTCCCGTGGGTTTGACAAACCCGATCTGAACCGAACCCTGGCAGATTCCCTCATATTATATAGAATGTAGCAGGAGGAGCTGGAACACACAAAGGTGAGTGAGAACAAATGTCGGCAAAGTCAGGGATCAAGACCACTGAACTCCACCTTCAGAAGACGTTTACCACTTTTCTAAGGGCTTGTTTACACTTGTTTCTCTTTCTTGGCTTTTCAAAGAGTCTCCAAAGTCTCCATAGAAGTCTATGAGAACGATCGCTTCGAGCACCTGAAGCTTTTGAGGCTTTTATTCAGAGCTAGGTTCGCTTTGTTTTGGAGGTATTGCAGGTATGAGATATCCCAGGATGCACTGGGAAACCAACAAGGGAACCAGAAAGACATCAGCAGTCACTTATGGTTCATGTGTAAATATTCTGAGAGTGTCTGGTGTGGACGTCACATGTGGTATGTAGCGTGGAGCAGCAGGAAGGTGAGCGGGGTCCAGAATGGGACAACAAGCATTCAGATGTGCAACACGGGAGCTCTATAGCAGAAGGTGAGTGGGGACCAGAGAGTGGATTGAGCAGCAGAGGATCTGCAGAGCTGGGGGACCAGAACAGGAGAAACTACCAATGTTACCTATGGTGAGCAGCATGGGAGCAATATAGCAGGAGGTGAGCATAGCCCAGAGAGAGAGGAGTATCAGCAAACCAGAGGATCAGCAAAGTTGGGGGTTTCTATTGAGTGGGGGATCAACAGAGCTTGGGGTTACTACTGAGTAGAGCATCAGAAAAGCTGGGGATTGCTACTGAGTGGGGGATCAGCAGAGCTGGGGGTTACAACTGAGCGGGGGGATCAGCAGAGCTGTGGGTTAATACTGAGCGGGGGATCAGCACAGCTGTGGGTTAATACTGAGCGGGGGATCAGCAGAGCTGGGGGTTACTACTGAGCGGGGGATCAGCAGACCTGTGGGTTAATACTGAGCGGGGGATCAGCAGAGCTGGGGGTTACTACTGAGCGAGGGATCAGCAGAGCTGGGGGTCACTATTGAGCGAGGGATCAGCAGAGCTGGGGGTTACTACTGAGCAAGGAATTAGCAGAGCAATTGCAGGCAGCACATATTATGTGCAACATGGGAATACTATAGCGGACAGTGATCGGAGACTGGAGAGAGAGGATTGAGCTGCAGAAGATCAGCAGAGCTGGAGAACCAGAGCAGGAGAAACTAGCAATGTCACACATGGTACGCAGCGTGAGCAATATAGTGGGAGGTGAGTGGAGACCAGAGAGAGGAGAATCAGCAAACCGGAGGATTAGCAGAGCTGGGGGTTACTACTGAGTGGGGAATAAAGAGGTTTGGGGGTTACTATGAAGTAGGGCATCAGCAGAGCTGGAGGTTTCTAGTGAGCGGGGGATCAGCAGAGCAACTAGCAGAGCAGCACATGTGGTGTGCAACATGAGAATGCTATAGCAAAAGGTGATCGGAGACTGGAAAGAGAGGATTGAGTGGCAGAGGATCAGCAGAGCTGGGGGAACAGAGCCGGAGAAACTAGCAATGTCACACATGGTGTGCAGCGTGGAAGCAATATAGCAGAAAGCAGGGGCGGACTGACCATTCGAGCATTCGGGCAGTGCCCGAGGACCCGGGGTCACTAGGGGGCCCCATGAAATGGCCCTGGTACCTTTTATAGGCTTTTTTGGATGTGCTTTGAGTGTGGGCAAGGACACAGGGGCCTTATGATCCCCCATTGTCCAGGGGCCCCATGAGTTGTCAGTCCACCCCTGGCAGGAAGTGAGCGAGCCCAGAGAGGAGAATTAGCAAACCAGAGAGAAAGAGGAGATTCAGCAAACCAAAGGAACAGCAGAGCTAGGGGTTACTACTGAGTGGGGGATCATCAGAGCTGGGGGTTACTACTGAGTGGGGGATCATCAGAGCTGGGAGATACTACTGAGTGGGGGATCATCAGAGCTGGGAGATACTACTGAGTGGGGGATCATCAGAGCTGGGAGATACTACTGAGTGGGGGATCATCAGAGCTGGGAGTTACTACGGAGTAGTGATTGGAGACTGGAGAGAGGAGTGAGTGGCAGAAGATCAGCAGAGCTGGGGAACCAGAGCAGGAAAACTAGCAATGTCACACATGGTGCGCAGCATGGGAGCAATAAAGTGGGAGGTGAGTGGAGCCCAGAGAGAGGAGAATCAGCAAACCAGAGGATTAGCAGAGCTGGGGGTTACTAGTGAGCAGAGGATCAGCAGAGAAACTAGCAGACCAGCACATGTAGTGTGCAACATGGGAATACTATAGCAGAAGGTGATCGGAGACTGAAATGAGAGGATTGAGTGGCCAAGGATCAGCAGAGCTGGGGGAACAGAGCAGGAGAAACTAGTAATGTCACACTTGGTGCGCTCCATGGAAGGAATATAACAGGAAGTGATCGAGCCCAGAGAGGAGAATTAGTAAACCAGAGAGAGAGATGAGATTCAGAAAACCAAAAGATCAGCAGAGATAGGGGTTACTACTGAGTGGGGGATCATCAGAGCTGGGGGTTACTACTGAGTGGGGGATCATCAGAGCTGAGGGTTACTACTGAGTGGGGGAATTTCAGAGCTGGGGGTTACTACTGAGTGGGGGTTCAGAAGAGCTGGGGGTTAGTAATGAGTGAGGGATCAGCAGAGCTGGGGTTTACTACTGAGTGAGGGATCAGCAGAGCTGGGGGTTACTAATGAGTGAGGGATCAGCAGAGCTGGGGGTAACTACTGAGTGGGGGATCAGCAGAGCTGGGGGTTACTACTGAGCAGGGATAAGCAGAGCCAACCATTACTAATGAAAAGGGGATCTGCTGAACCAGGGTACCAATAAGCTGGGGATCTGCTGAACGAGGGTATTCCAATGAGCTGGGCATCTGCTGAACCAGAGTACCAATAAGCTGGGGATCTGCTGAACGAGGGTACCAATGAGCTGGGGATCTGCTGAACGAGGGTACCAATGAGCTGGGGATCTGCTGAACGAGGGTACCAATGAGCTGGGAATCTGCTGAACGAGGGTACCAATGAGCTGGGGATCTGCTGAACGAGGGTACCAATGAGCTGGGGATCTGCTGAACGAGGGTACCAATGAGCTGGGGATCTGCTGAACGAGGGTACCAATGAGCTGGGGATCTGCTGAACGAGGGTACCAATGAGCTGGGGATCTGCTGAACAAGGGTACCAATGAGCTGGGGATCTGCTGAACAAGGGTACCAATAAACTGAGGATCTGCTTAGTTGGGGGTACTAATGAGTTGGGGTTCTGCAGGGCTCCTTTAGAAAAAAAAAATCATAAACCAGCACACACAGGGCCTTTGCCAAGCTTCATTTAGGCTTCAAAAAAAGCATCACCGAAGCATCACAAACACATAAAAAAGGCATTTAGCAGTGCGAGGCGCTTTAATGTGTGTTAAAGTCGAAGAAGGTGTAAATGAACCCTTACACTTGTTTGTTTTCAGTATTTCAAAATTTGCAGCTGTCAATTAAAAAAATAAATCCCCGACAATCCTGGCATGAAGGTCCACTTCCCGTTATAGGCTGACAATGCTCTCCCAGTCATACTCCTGTGTTGTCACCCAGTCACATGCTCTTTCCATGGTGACTACAAGTGGCCATTTCAACATACACTACACAGATGTGGTCCACAGGAAAACCACACGACTGTTGCTGGGGCACATGTCAACAGAAAGCGACTGCAAAGAGACTGCAGGAGATCAGCAGCACTGATATGTAACAAAGGATAAGGATTTTTTTTTTTCTTAAGTAGGCAATTGTTTATGATACAAGGAAGCAAGGATTATATCTTCTCAGCACAGTTGTCATCAGGGGCCGACTGACCATTTAGCCACTCAGGCACTGCCCGAGAGCCCAGGGTCAGTAGGGGGTCCCATGAGATGCCCCCGGTACCTTTCATAGGCTTTTTTGGGTGTGGGCGAGGACACAGGGGCCCCATGATTTCCTATTGCCTGGGGGCCCCATGAGTTGTCAGTCCGCCCCTGGTTGTCATTATGTCCTCACAGCTGAGAACAACCCAATAACTATAATAAAAGTCTTCTGCTGTGGACAAGTCCTGAGAGACTTCTACTTGACCTCCAGGAAGAGACTTCTACTTGACCTCCAGGAAGAGACTTCTCGTGGACAAGTCCTGAGAGACTTCTGCTTGACCTCCAGGAAGAGACTTCTCGTGGACAAGTCCTGAGAGACTTCTGCTTGACCTCCAGGAAGAGATTTCTCGTGGACAAGTCCTGAGAGACTTCTGCTTGACCTCCAGGAAGAGGCTTCTCGTGGACAAGTCCTGAGAGACTTCTGCTTGACCTCCAGGAAGAGACTTCTCGTGGACAAGTCCTGAGAGACTTCTGCTTGACCTCCAGGAAGAGATTTCTCGTGGACAAGTCCTGAGAGACTTCTGCTTGACCTCCAGGAAGAGATTTCTCGTGGACAAGTCCTGAGAGACTTCTGCTTGACCTCCAGGAAGAGGCTTCTCGTGAACAAGTCCTGAGAGACTTCTGCTTGACCTCCAGGAAGAGATTTCTCCACCTGGAATATCTTATGTTAATTAGTGTTGACCTCTCATAGGTCTTCCAGCGAATGTCATCCATCATGTTAAGTGGTTGACTTCTGCCACAAGAAGAGAGAACATCAACGTTTCTTGTGTGTATTTACAGGAGACATGGTGGAAGTGACACTTGGGGGGGGGGGGAATTTCTTTACGGCTGCAGAACACGGTCATGCTGAGCCGACACCGGTAACGCATCCCTCCATGAAGCCCTGAATGTGCAAGCTCGGCTAAAACAAGAACTCAGACTGCTGAATGGAGGGATCTGCAATGAACTGCACATCTTGATACATTTCTTAACTTTTATCTCTCTTGTTGCAGAAACAGCTCAGGGAAGAGGCGACTGCATTATTAAGTACCTAAACCGCATGCATGGGCACCAATTCAGATACGTCCACAGCAAACGCAAATGCATGGCAGTAAAAAAGCTGCAACTCTAAACACGTTCCACAACCTGAACCAAAAGAAAGAATGTGTTTACCAACTGCCCTGCCAGATTCGGTTTTTGTTAGAACAACACGCTTGGGAATCTTTAAAAATGACATTATACCGACCAAAAGTCTACAGACCTCCAACCATTATACTGACCAAAAGTCTACAGACCCCCAACCATTATACTGACCAAAAGTCTACAGACCCCCAACCATTATATTGACCAAAAGTCTACAGACCCCCAACCATTATACTGACCAAAAGTCTACAGACCCCCAACCATTATACCGACCAAAAGTCTACAGACCTCCAACCATTATATTGACCAAAAGTCTACAGACCCCCAACCATTATACTGACCAAAAGTCTACAGACCCCCAACCATTATACTGACCAAAAGTCTACAGACCCCCAACCATTATACCGACCAAAAGTCTACAGACCTCCAACCATTATATTGACCAAAAGTCTACAGACCTCCAACCATTATACTGACCAAAAGTCTACAGACCCCCAACCATTATATTGAACAAAAGTCTACAGACCCCCAACCAGTATATCTATATGAGTTTGTTGGACATCCAATTCTAGAACCAGGGGCACTAATATGGAGTTGCCCTTCTGCCCACAGCCATTAATCTTGAGTTCCCCCCTGTGTCCATGGCTTTTGTGGCTTGAACAGTCTTCACTAATCTGAGAAAGCTTTCCACAAGATTTTGGGGTGTGTCTGTAGGAACTTGTGTCCATTTGTAAGGTCAGGTACCGATATTGGATGAGAAGAACTGGTTCACCATCAGCATTCCAAAGGGGATCAGAAGCGTTGAGGTCAGGGCTCTGTGCAGGTCCAACGCTTGTTGGACATCCAATTCTAGAACCATGGGCACTAATATGGAGTTGCCCCCTCTGCCCACAGCCATTAATCTTGAGTTCCCCCCCTTGTGTCTATTGCCTTCGTGGCTTGAACAGTCTTCTGTAATCTGAGAAATCTTTCCACAACACTTTGGAGTGTGTCTGTAGGAACTTGTGTCCATTTGTGAGGTCAGGTACTGATATTGGATGAGAAGAACTGGCTCGCCATCAGCATTCCAGTTCATCCCAAAAAGGTTGAGGTCAGGGCTCTGTGCAGGACACTCGAGTTCCTCAACACCAAACTGGTCAACCTTCAGTATGTCTCTATGGAGCTGGACATCTCATCCCAAAAATCATGGTTTCTATTACAGAGTTCCCCCATGGCCATTATTATTATGGCAATAACATCCTCCACTCTTCTTGCAAAGGCTTACCCCAAGATTGTGGAGAGGGCCTATGGGAATTTGTGCCCATTTGTGAGGTCAGGTACCGATATTGGTTGAGAAGACCTGGCTAACCATCAGCATTCCAGTTCATTACAAAGGGGTTCTGAAGGGTTGAGGTCAGGGTTCTGTGCAGGACACTCGAGTTCCTCAACACCAAACTGGTCAACCTTCAGTATGTCTCTATGGAGCTGGACATCTCATCCCAAAAATCATGGTTTCTATTACAGAGTTCCCCACAGCCATTATTATGGCAATAACATCTTCCACTCTTCATGCAAAGGCTTACCCCAAGATTGTGGAGAGGGCCTATGGGAATTTGTGCCCATTTGTGAGGTCAGGTATTGATGTTGGATGAGAAGATCTGGCTCATATATAAGCCCGATAAGCCCCGTACCCGCAGGCCGCCACAACCACAGGCCAGGATTGTGGGGAAGAGGCCCTTGTCCCTATCAACATGGGGACAAGGTGCTTTGGGGGGGACCCCCCCATGGTATGGTTCAGGAGAGGGGGGCACTCGCTCGTCCCCCCCCCTTTCCTGACCTGCCGGGCTGCATGCTCGGATAAGGGTCTGGTATGGATCTTGGGGGGGACCATACGCCATTTTTTCTTAATTTTGGCGTGGGTGTTCCTCTGAAAACTCATACCAGACCCGAAGGGCTTGGTATGAATGGAGGGACCCCACAACGTTTTATTTTTTTTTTTTTAATGCCCTCTCTATGCAGCTGAGCTGCAATATGTAGGTGGGGTGTTGTGTGAGTGTGGCTTTGGCTTTAGTGTAGGCGGAGACACAGGGAGTCCCATTATCTTATTGCCCAGGGGCCCCATGAGTTGTCAGTCCGTCCCTGATTGGGCCCCATGTAAGGCACCAAAAAAAGCCATTCTAGTTCATCCCAAAAGAGTTCATTAGGGTTGAGGTCAGGGCTATGTGAAGGACACTCGAGTACCTCCACACCAAACCAGTCAAACCATGTCTTTATGGAGCTGGCTTTGTACACAGTGGCACAGTCGTGCTGGAACAGAAAAGCAGCCATGGCCATGGTGTTGGATGAGAAGATCTGGCTCATAATCAGCATTCCAATTCATTCCAATGTTGGGGTTGAGGTCAGGACTCTGTGCAGGACACTCAAGTTTCCCCACACCAGACTGGTCAAACCATGTCTCTAACAATCTCATTCCAAAAACCATGGTCACTATAGACCTCCCACATAGCCATTAATATGGAATTACTCTCTTTTGTGACTATAACATCCTCCACTCTTCCGGAAAAACTTTCAACAAGATTTTGGAGGGTACCTGTGGGAATGTGTGCTCATTTGTGAGGTACTAATGTTGGATGAGAAGACCTGGCTCACCATTGGTGTTCCAGTTCAACCCAAGGGTGTTCAGTAGGGCTGAGGTCAGGGCTCTGTGCAGGACACTCGGGTTCCACCACACCAAACTGGTCAAACCATGTCCAGATGGAGATGTTGGTTGAGAAGACTTGACTCAGGTCCCAATTCATCCCACAGGTGTTCAGTAGGGTTGAAGTCAGGGCACTGTGCAGGACACTCTGGTTCCTCCACACCAAACTGGTCAAACCATGTCTATATGGAGATGTTGGTTGAGAAGACTTGGCTCAGGTCCCAATTCATCCCACAGGTGTTCAGTAGGGTTCAAGTCAGAGCTCTATGCAGGACACTCCAGGTCCTCCACACCAAACTGGTCAAACCATGTCTATATGGAGATATTGGTTGAGAAGACTTGGCTCAGGTCCCAATTCATCCCACAAGTGTTCAGTAGGGTTGAAGTCAGGGCACTGTGCAGGACACTCCAGGTCCTTCACACCAAACTGGCCATCCATGTCTTTATGGAGCTGGCTTTGTACACAGGAGCACAGTCATGCTGGAACAGAAAAGGGTCTTCACCAAACTGCTACCACAAGGTTGGAAGAGCACAATTGTCTACAATATCTTTGTATGATGGAGCATTAACAGGACCCTTCACCAGGGACACCGGAGCTCCATGAATTAGAGGGCTGACCACATAATTTTGGCAATATAGTGTACGTTATATATAGACCCAGCAAGACCAAAATCTCTGTGTACATCTAAATGCAAAAAATATTGATGGTTGCTTATGGAATCGCTGTTTACCTGCAAAAGATGCCACAAATTCAAGAAACTGGTGGACAGTCATCAAAAGCTGATACAAGGTCCACTCTTACATGAAGTTAGAAGGTCTCTAAAGTGTACATAGACTGCAGAAGAGACACCCATCATTTTGGAGATTAAAATGGGAACTACTGTAGAATTCAGGACCCAGTCAGGCCATTGTTGATTTTACTGAGCAGGATCTCGAGCTTTAGCAGACATCGACATACAAGTCTTACATTAGTCAGGAGGCCTCTATGATGTGCTTACCCGTCTCCGGGGATATTTCTGGCACCGCCAGATCCATCTTTACCAGACAGTTCTCCAGTATCCTTTCCCAGAGGCCCCCATGGATGTGTACACATTGTGGAGGACACAAGCCAGGGCAGATATGAATCTGGCCGCATCTGTGTGTACACATCAAGAGGTCCCAATGTGAAGCCTGACCCCACAGACAATTAACTTAGTGGCCTGACCTCTGACCCTCTCTGATAGCATGCAGCTAGAAAGGATTTGATTGCTCATATCCACCGCAGGCACCAGCTGCACTGCTCAATCTCATTTTTCACAGAGAGTTACTGAAATGTATTGGCCCAGTGGCCTTGCCATGGGAGTGCGGACCGCACCCGGGTGATAGTGACACCATCCTGTAGGAAGTGATATCCAATCATGATGGTGTCACTCCCATCCGTGACAGCGCACGGATCAGCACGCCGGCACCAACCGCAAAAATTTACAGGAGACAGTTTGAGATGGATGGGGGGGGGGAGGGGACAGGGACACCATGTTTCACAGCACCAGGTGATACCAATCCTAGTGACACCACTGTATTGGCCATTCGATAATTTCTTGTATTCACATTGCCCGGAAATATTATGCAGCCCTACAGAGAGCTAAATCAATTCCAAATCCAGAGGAGCTTAAAATGCAACTGTTGGAGGAGAATTGTGGGTGTTCTCACTGCTTACAGTCACTGGGGGAGGGCATTCAGACATGGGGAGGGGGTGTACAGACACTGGAGGGACGTACAAACACTTGAAGGGGGGGGGCATTCAGACATGGGGGGGTGTACAGACACTGGGGGGACATACAAACACTTGAAGGTTGTACAGACACTAGGGGGGGCATATAGACACTGGGGGGGACATATAGACACTGGGGGAGGGGCATATAGACACTGGGGGAGGGGCATATAGACACTGGGGGAGGGGCATATAGACACTGGGGAGACGTACAGACACTTGAAGGTTGTACTGACACTGGGGGGGGGGGGGCATATAATCACTGGGGGGGGACATATAGACGCTGGGGGAGACGTTCAGACACTGGGGAGGTGTACAGACACCGGGGAGACGTACAGACACTTGAAGGTTGTACTGACACTGGGGGGGGCATATAGATACTGGGGGGGGGCATATAGACACTGGGGGGACGAACAGACACTGGGGGGACGTACAGACACTTGAAGGTTGTACTGACACTGCGGGGGGGCATATAAACACTGGGGGGGACATATAGATGCTGGGGGAGGGGCATATATACGCTGGGGGAGACGTACAGACACCAGGGAGACGTACAGACACTTGAAAGTTGTACTGACACTGGGGGGGGGGCCATGTAGACGCTGGGGGGGCATATAGACGCTGGTGGGTGCATATAGACGCTGTGGGGACGTACAGACACTATTCAAAGAAATAGATTTGAAAAGAATAGAAAGAATATAGCCGCCCTCTGAAATTTTAATTTTGAAAAGAAAAAAGGAATAGAACAGAAAAGAATAGAGTAAAACAGAACTGAATAGAATATAAAGGAATAGAAGAAAAGAAAAGAAAGATGAAAAGTAAAATGAAAAGAAAAAAAAAAAAGAAAAGAAGAAAAGAAAAATGAAAAGAAAAGAAGAAAAGAAAAGAAAAAAGAAAAGAAAAATGAAAAGAAAATAGAATAGAATAGAATAGAATGAATACGACCATCTTCTGAAATTGGAATTTTGAAAAGCATAAAGTGAAACAGAACAGAATTAAAAAAATAAAATAATAGATTAGGATAGAATAGAACAAAATAAAAGAATATAAACGTCTTCCAAAATTCGAACAGTAGAAGAAGCTATTCTTCACAATGACTTTGGATCGATTCAATATTTTCGATTCAAATGCTTCGAATCCACTGGAAAAAAATTGAATCCAGTCGAAAACGAATAAACAAAACAAATTTTGTTATGAATGCAACAAAAGGAAACTAGTAACTTAATGACGCGATACGACACAAATCAATTTTTTCCGTTCTGCGTGTGTCTCCATCAAGACTAAAAACAATACATAACAATTCATCCGGTCAGAACAATTGACAACAAATTGGGTATTTTGCGAAGTTTTCACTGCCAACAGCGCTGACCTCCAGTCCGCCATCTTGCTCATATCTCTGCGTTCCCTTAGAATCCCATAAAATGACGGGAACTTCCCCAGATCCGGATCCGGCTGGTTTGGCTTTTCATCGCTTTGCGTTTGTCGGGTTTGCTGGCAGTGGTAGTCCTTCTCCAGGACGCGGTTCGCCGCCTTCATACCAGAAATTGGCGTAACAAGACAATTTGCCTTCGGCAGACATGGAGAGCCGGATAGAACGCCTCCTTAGTGACTTCAAAGAGGAAAATAAACATCCTCATATTTTTCTCATTTAGGCGACTCCCGTTGCGCTCTGAGAATCTCATTAGCGGCGTCATCGGGAGCGCAGACGCGGCTGCGGCACAAAAACTTTCCGTGGAACGGGACGGGATAGAAACCAGAGGCCCCCCCCGGAAAAGACGGATAAAAAGGCATCGTCTGCAGCAGTCACCTGCACCGCGCAAAGCTCAGAGGAGAAAGAGAGACAAAGGCGCCGTTATCAGCGGCTCTACCTACAGCAGGCGAGCGGAGGGGGCTCAGGGGCCGCCAGGGCCACATCTCCGCCTTTGTGCCGCAAACAACGCCGGCCACAATAACCATTCCGCGGACACACAGAAAAAAAAGCAAACACAGAAAATTCCTGGAGCTAAATGAATAATTAGCTATAAGCGCTCACCCGCCCCGCTGTGTCAGAGAAATGCGGATTATGTGAGCCATTCCGGTGAGCGCCATTATTAGAGGGTCCCCTGTCTAGATGGCATTTACCACCTCGGCGCTGCAAGCCGCCCATTAATGGAACAGGGGAACGGGACGCCTCTATAGGAATGGCAACACACAAGAAGTTTCCTTTTTTCTGGGGAACAAAAGCACGGTTTGGTATTGTGAGAAGGGAAAACCCTGAACACGGCTGGACAAAGTTACAACTTGGGGGATATAATACATAAAAGGAGGGGGTCGGAAATGAGGAATTTGCAACGCGCATAGCTATCATTTCTACAAGTAGAGATTTCCGATCGAGGTGCCAAAACGCCTCTAACTGCAAAGTGCGGAATCTGGAATTTTGTAGACACACAACAGTTGATACTCTACACAGCCAAAAGTTTGTGAACCCCTGAACTTCGCACCTATATGAGTTCACTGGACATCCCATCCCTAAACCATGGCCTTTCATATGAAGTTGCCCCAACATGGCCACTAGTATGGGGTTACCTCACTGTGGCCTTTTCTATGGAGCTGCCTCCATATGAAGTTGCCCCACCATAGTCCTTAATATGGAGTTGCCCCATCATAGCCTTTAGTCTGACATTGCCCCTCTTTGGCCATTAATATGGAATTGTCCCATCGTGACGATTAACATTGAGTTGCCCCACCATGGCCATTAAGATGGGGTTTCCCCATCATAGTTATTAATATGGAGTTGCCCCACCATTGCCCTTAATATGGAGTTGCCCCACCATGGCCCCATTAATATGGAGTTGCCCCACCATGGCCCCATTAATATGGAGTTGCCCCACCATGGCCCCATTAATATGGAGTTGCCCCACCATGGCCCCATTTATATGGAGTTGCCCCACCATGGCCCCATTTATATGGAGTTGCCCCACCATGGCCCCATTTATATGGAGTTGCCCCACCATGGCCCTTAATATGGAGTTGCCCCACCATGGCCCCATTAATATGGAGTTGCCCCACCATGGCCCCATTAATATGGAGTTGCCCCACCATGGCCCCATTAATATGGAGTTGCCCCACCATGGCCCCATTAATATGGAGTTGCCCCACCATGGCCCCATTAATATGGAGTTGCCCCACCATGGCCCTTAATATGGAGTTGCCCCACCATGGCCCTTAATATGGAGTTGCCCCACCATGGCCCTTAATATGGAGTTGCCCCACCATGGCTATTAATATGGAGTTGCCCCACCATAGCTATTGATATTGAGTTGTCCCACCATAACCATTGATATGGAGTTGCCCCACCACGGCCATTAATATGGAGTTGCCCCACCACAGCCATTAATATGGAGTTGCCCCACCACAGCCATTAATATGGAGTTGCCCCACCACAGCCATTAATATGGAGTTGCCCCACCACAGCCATTAATATGGAGTTGCCCCACCACAGCCATTAATAAGGAGTTGCCCCACCACAGCCATTAATATGGAGTTGCCCCACCACAGCCATTAATATGGAGTTGCCCCACCACGGCCATTAATATGGAGTTGCCCCACCACAGCCATTAATAAGGAGTTGCCCCACCACAGTCATTAATATGGAGTTGCCCCACCACAGCCATTAATATGGAGTTGCCCCACCACAGCCATTAATAAGGAGTTGCCCCACCACAGCCATTAATATGTTGCCCCACCACAGCCATTAATAAGGAGTTGCCCCACCACAGCCATTAATATGGAGTTGCCCCACCACAGCCATTAATATGGAGTTGCCCCACCACAGCCATTAATATGGAGTTGCCCCACCACAGCCATTAATATGGAGTTGCCCCACCACAGCCATTAATATGGAGTTGCCCCACCACAGCCATTAATATGGAGTTGTCCCACCACGGCCATTAATATGGAGTTGCCCCACTATCGCCTTTAATATGGAGTTTTTATCCAACCATGGCCCTTAATATACAGTTGCCCCATCCTGGCCTTTAGCTTGAAGTTGACCCCCCCCCCCCCGTCACATTTGTCCAATGTATCTCTTTCGTTACAGGACGCAACACAAGGAAGAGGAGATGACATCATTGTTAAAGCACCAAAACCACATGCATGGGAGTCAATTCAGATACGTTCATAGCATATGAAAATGTGTGGAAATACAAAAAGCTGTTTGTAAAAACGTACCTCAACCTGAACCAACAATTAGGATCACCGACTGGCCTACCAGATTCACTTGTTACTAGAACAACACACTTGAGAAACTTCAAAACTACACCACCTGACCAAAGGTCTATGGACCCCCGACCATTAATTCTATATGAACTTGGACGTCCCATTCCAAATCCATGGCTATTAATATGGAATTGCCACTTCATATGAAGTCGCTTGTCCCTTGCCCTTTGGTCATTAATATAGAGTTGCCCACCCCATTTTGGGGTGCGACTGTAGGAATTTGTGCTCATTTGTGAGGTCAAGTCCTGATGTTGGATGAAAAGACCTGGCTCACAATGGGCATTCCAATACATCCTAAATGTGTTCCGAGTAGGGTTGAGGTCAAGACTTGAGTTCCTCCACACCAAACTGGTCAAACCATGTCTTTATGAAGCCGACTTTGAGTCCTCCACCCACCCTCTGTCTATAACCGCCTCCACATGTACTGATGTTGGATGAGAAAACCGGGCTCACAATCCTAGTTCTTCTCAAAGGTGTTCAGTGGGGTTGAGTTCAGGGCTTTGTGCAGGACACTAGAGTTCCTCCACACCAAACTGGTCAACAACGTCTTTATGGAGCTGGCATTGTACACAGGGGCACAGTCATGCTGGAACAGAATAGGGTTGCCATGGTGTTGGATGAGAAGACCTGGCTCACCAACACATTCCAATTTATCCTAAAGTTATGGTTGAGGTCAAGGCTTTGTGCAGGACACTCAAATTCCTCCACACCAGACAGGTCAAACCATGTCTTTATTGAGCTGGACATCTCATCTTCAAAACCATGGTTATTATTATGGCGTTCCCCCATGGCTATGAATATGGAGTTACTCTCCGTTGAGGCTATAACATCCTACACACTTCAGGGAAGACGTTCCTCAAGATTTTGGAGGGCATCTGAGGGAATTTGTGGCCATTTGTAAGATCAGGTACTGATGTTGGATGAGATGACCTGGGTTCACCATCGGCATTCCACCTCTGTGCTATAGGCTTGAGGTCAGGGCTCTGTGCAGGACACTCAAGTTACTCCACACCAAGCTGGTTACACCATGTCTTCATGGAGCTGGCTTTGTACACAGGGCACAGTTATGGTGAAACAGGAAAAGGTCTTCACCAAACTGTGGCCATGGTGTTGGATGAGAAGACCTGGCTCACCATCGGCATTCCAATTCATCCTGAACGTAGGGTTGAGGTCAGGACATTGTGCAGGACACTCGAGTTAATCCACACGAGACAGATCAAGCCATGGCTTTATGGAGCCGGACATCTCATCTTCAAAACCATGGTTATTATTATGGCGTTCCCCCATGGCTATGAATATGGAGTTACTCTCCGTTGTGGCTATACCAGCCTCCACTCTTCAGGGAAGACCTTCCTCAAGATTTTGGAGGGCGTCTGAGGGAATTTGTGGCCATTTGTAAGGTCAGGTACTGATGTTGGATGAGATGACCTGGGTTCACCATCGGCGTTCCACCTCTGTGCCATAGGCTTGAGGTCAGGGCTCTGTGAAGGACACTCAAGTTCCTCCACACCAAGCTGATTACACCATGTCTTTATGGAGCTGGCTTTGTACACAAGAAACAGTCATGGTGGAACAGGAAAGGGTCTTCAACAAACCGTGGCCATGGTGTTCAATGAGAACACCTGGCTCGCCATCAGCATTCCAATTCATCCTGAAGGTGGGGTTGAGGTCACGGCTTTGTGCAGGACACTCGAGTTCCTCCACACCAGACAGGTCAAACCATGTCTTTACAGAGATGGACATCTCATCTTCAAAACCAAGGAGTTCCTCAAGATTTTGGGCGTCTAAGGGAATTTGTGGACATTTGTAAGGTCAGGTACTGATGTTGGATGAGATGACCTGGGTTCACCATCGGCGTTCCACCTCTGTGCCGTAGGCTTGAGGTCAGGGCTCTGTGCAGGACACTCAAGTTACTCCACACCAAGCTGATTACACCATGTCTTTATGGAGCTGGCTTCGTACACAGGGGACAGTCATGGTGGAACAGGAAAGGGTCTTCACCAAACGGTTACCACAAGGTTAGAAAAGCGCAATTGTCTACAATGTCTTTGTATGATGCAGTATCACCAGGACCCTTCACTGGACACACCTGAACCCTATTCATGGGGAGGGGGTTCACATTTAGGTAGATGTGGGCCAACATCACTCTATGTACTAAGTAACAGACAACAATCCCATAAAGTTGCCAACCAGCCCTCGGTAGAAATCCGCGGTGACATTATTTCACATTCAAAATGGCGCTGATGGTCCACTGTAGCCACTTATATTCCCAATAAACCAACCAGGTGCCCTCATGATCTCTCTGTGTAGACCCCCATATGTTCCTGTGATCGATCTGGAAGGTCGGACTTTTTAATCGGTGACCATGCTTTCCTAAGATCTAGTAATAA
This sequence comes from Staurois parvus, assembly GCF_062004578.1. Taxonomy (NCBI): domain Eukaryota; kingdom Metazoa; phylum Chordata; class Amphibia; order Anura; family Ranidae; genus Staurois; species Staurois parvus. The sequence continues at coordinate 111,450 of NW_028320824.1, forward strand.
GAACGATACCCCTCATAATCCTGAACAATGGAAGCAGACATTTGTGGGGGGGGGGTAACTTTAGGCAGTTGTAGTTCTGCTATCGATCTGCTAGACCTTGGGAACACCCCCCCCCCCTTTCCCCATTTGAGGTTCTCATCCTTGAGGTCAGACTGATTGGTGGTTTTAGGGAATACTGACAGTTCTCATTTCAGGCACGGTAATAAATAAATAAAAGGTAAAGGAGGGAATGTTTGGCCGGGCAGCGAGCGGTCCTGGCAGCCGCCGCGCCGTGTGATGGATACATCTAATGGAACACATTATATCTCATGCACATCGCCGGCTGGACTTGGCGCGGGTGGCGGGAGCTCAGGATCCATTTCCAAGTGACCGGCCAGCCAAATGAAGGCAGAGATTAATCAAGGCTGCTAATACAGAGTAAAGGGCACCTCCATGCAGATAAAACACGTCCATCCGAGCTGCTGCCATGCCAAACGATCTGTGAAGGAACCAGCCTGCTCCTCTGATCCCCCAAACTGCCTGGCTATAAAAGAAAGGTGACACTTTACAGAAACTGCAACCCTACAGACCCCTCCCCCGCCTCCATTGCTGCCCTCTGGACCAGTCCTCCCCAAACTGCAGCCTACTGTGTGCTTTTATGTGCCCTTGGGGCACTATTCCTCCCACTGACACCAATGATGGGGCATTATTCCTCCCACTGACACCAATGATGGGGCACTATTCCTCCCACTGACACCAATGATGGGGCATTATTCCTCCCACTGACACCAATGATGGGGCACTATTCCTCCCACTGACACCAATGATGGGGCACTATTCATCCCACTGACACCAATGATGGGGCACTATTCCTCCCACTGACACCAATGATGGGGCACTATTCCTCCCACTGACACCAATGATGGGGCACTATTCCTCCCACTGACACCAATGATGGGGCACTATTCCTCCCACAGACACCAATGATGGGGCACTATTCCTCCCACTGACACCAATGATGGGGCACTATTCCTCCCACTGACACCAATGATGGGGAACTATTCCTCCCACTGACACCAATGATGGGGCACTATTCCTCCCACTGATACCAATGATGGGGCATTATTCCTCCCACTGACACCAATGATGGGGCGCTATTCCTCCCACTGACACCAATGATGGGACGCTATCCCTCCCACTGACACCAATGATGGGGCGCTATCCCTCCCACTGACACCAATGATGGGGCGCTATCCCTCCCACTGACACCAATGATGGGACGCTATCCCTCCCACTGACACCAATGATGGGGCGCTATCCCTCCCACTGACACCAATGATGGGGCGCTATCCCTCCCACTGACACCAATGATGGAGCGCTATCCCTCCCACTGACACCAATGATGGGGCGCTATTCCTCCCACTGACACCAATGATGGGGCGCTATTCCTCCCACTGACAGCAATGATGGGGCGCTATTCCTCCCACTGACACCAATGATGGGGCGCTATTCCTCCCACTGACACCAATGATGGGGCGCTATTCCTCCCACTGACACCAATGATGGGACGCTATTCCTCCCACTGACACCAATGATGGGGCGCTATTCCTCCCACTGACACCAATGATGGGGCACTATTCCTCCCACTGACACCAATGATGGGACACTATTCCTCCCACTGACACCAATGATGGGACACTATTCCTCCCACTGACACCAATGATGGGGCACTATTCCCCCCACTGACACCAATGATGGGACACTATTCCTCCCACTGACACCAATGATGGGGCGCTATTCCTCCCACTGACACCAATGATGGGGCGCTATTCCTCCCACTGACACCAATGATGGGGCGTTATTCCTCCCACTGACACCAATGATGGGGCGCTATTCCTCCCACTGACACCAATGATGGGGCGCTATTCCTCCCACTGACACCAATGATGGGACGCTATTCCTCCCACTGACACCAATGATGGGACGCTATTCCTCCCACTGACACCAATGATGGGACGCTATTCCTCCCACTGACACCAATGATGGGGCACTATTCCTCCCACTGACACCAATGATGGGGCACTATTCCTCCCACTGACACCAATGATGGGGCACTATTCCTCCCACTGACACCAATGATGGGGCACTATTCCTCCCACTGACACCAATGATGGGACACTATTCCTCCCACTGACACCAATGATGGGACACTATTCCTCCCACTGACACCAATGATGGGGCACTATTCCCCCCACTGATACCAATGATGGGGCACTATTCCTCCCACTGACACCAATGATGGGACACTATTCCTCCCACTGACACCAATGATGGGACACTATTCCTCCCACTGACACCAATGATGGGGCACTATTCCCCCCACTGATACCAATGACCGGGCACTATTCCTCCCACATTGTATATATGTTCCCGTTCAGCGCTCCTTGTGGCTGAGCTGCGTTTCTCGGTGCTCGTTCTTCGTCTATCCCAGCGTCCCGCATGTCCCGCCCTATTCCAGGTACGCCATGTTGGGCCTGCAGAACGCTCATCAGAGCCGCCGGCGATCCATGGAAGGTCAGCTGTGGCTCTGTGTGCAGAATAACCTCCCAGCCGCCATAATCTACACAAAGCGATCGATCGGATCCACATGGGAGACACGAGTCTATTCCTGCAAACCAACGAGCACATCCACTGATCAATCATTTACAATTCACCCCCCAACACCCCCGAATACCAGGAACACCGAGCACAGCATCCAATCCAACCACAGCGCCGCGGTATATGTCAGAGCTATATACATGTATACTGATCATAGGGTGTGACTGCGGGGGAGGGGGCATTAGAGTGTAAGCTCCTCTGGTACAGAGACTGATGGGACTGTGGGGGAGGGGGCATTAGAGTGTAAGCTCCTCTGGTACAGAGACTGATGGGACTGTGGGGGAGGGGGCATTAGAGTGTAAGCTCCTCTGGTACAGAGACTGATGGGACTGTGGGGGAGGGGACATTAGAGCGTAAGCTCCTCTGGTACAGAGACTGATGGGACTGTGGGGGAGGGGACATTAGAGCGTAAGCTCCCCTGGTACAGAGACTGATGGGACTGTGGGGGAGGGGACATTAGAGCGTAAGCTCCTCTGGTACAGAGACTGATGTGACTGTGGGGGGAGGGGACATTAGAGCGTGAGCTCCTCTGGTACAGAGACTGATGGGACTGTGGGGGAGGGGACATTAGAGCGTAAGCTCCCCTGGTACAGAGACTGATGGGACTGTGGGGGAGGGGACATTAGAGCGTAAGCTCCTCTGGTACAGAGACTGATGTGACTGTGGGGGAGGGGGCATTAGAGCGTGAGCTCCTCTGGTACAGAGACTGATGGGACTGTGGGGGAGGGGGCATTAGAGTGTGAGCTCCTCTGGTACAGAGACTGATGGGACTGTGGGGGAGGGGACATTAGAGTGTAAGCTCCTCTGGTACAGAGACTGATGGGACTGTGGGGGAGGGGACATTAGAGTGTGAGCTCCTCTGGTACAGAGACTGATGTGACTGTGGGGGAGGGGACATTAGAGTGTAAGCTCCTCTGGTACAGGGACTGTGGGGGGAGGGGACATTAGAGTGTAAGCTCCTCTGGTACAGGGACTGATGTGACTGTGGGGGAGGGGACATTAGAGTGTAAGCTCCTCTGGTACAGGGACTGTGGGGGGAGGGGACATTAGAGTGTAAGCTCCTCTGGTACAGGGACTGATGTGACTGTGGGGGAGGGGACATTAGAGTGTAAGCTCCTCTGGTACAGGGACTGATGTGACTGTGGGGGAGGGGACATTAGAGTGTAAGCTCCTCTGGTACAGGGACTGATGTGACTGTGGGGGAGGGGACATTAGAGTGTAAGCTTCTCTGGTACAGAGACTGATGTGACTGTGGGGGAGGGGACATTAGAGTGTAAGCTCCTCTGGTACAGAGACTGATGTGACTGTGGGGGAGGGGACATTAGAGTGTAAGCTCCTCTGGTACAGGGACTGATGTGACTGTGGGGGAGGGGACATTAGAGTGTAAGCTTCTCTGGTACAGAGACTGATGTGACTGTGGGGGAGGGGACATTAGAGTGTAAGCTTCTCTGGTACAGAGACTGATGTGACTGTGGGGGAGGGGACATTAGAGTGTAAGCTCCTCTGGTACAGAGACTGATGGGACTGTGGGGGAGGGGACATTAGAGTGTAAGCTCCTCTGGTACAGGGACTGTGGGGGGAGGGGACATTAGAGTGTAAGCTCCTCTGGTACAGAGACTGATGTGACTGTGGGGGAGGGGACATTAGAGTGTAAGCTCCTCTGGTACAGAGACTGATGTGACTGGCTCAGTGATCTCTGTACAGCACTGCGGTATATGTCAGAGATATATAAATATAGGAAACAATAAATAAATACATAAAACAGAATTGAGCGAAGAGCGCAGAGAGATGATTTTTTTGCAACCCTCAGCAGAAATCTGTAACATCTTCTGAGATCACAAACCGCGCCGGACATCTGGAGGAATTTATTAATTCATGAGCGTGCGGCTCAGCGTGGAAAGAAAAGAAACCAGCGTGAGGTGTGGGACCCTCGTGGAGTTCCTGGACCCTCTGAGGCCTGCATGCAAATACCGCCTGCTTAGGAACACCCACTCCTCCAGACTGACACCCATCAACGCATTGTGGTATTTGCATAACTCCTCCCACTGCTCATGAGAGGAGTACTGAGGCTGGGGTGCGTTTTCAGGAAGCTATGTACAGCACCTCCCACCCGCCATTATCTGCCTGCATTGCATAGAGAAGCACAGAGGCCCAGTGATCACTAAAATAAGGTATGTAATGAAAACGGAAAGGTTTTATTTCAAAATGTAATTGGCCTGGGAGGACCAGGGAAGGAAAATACAAGCGGATTAAACTTCAACGTTCTATCTAAAAATATTCCAAATTCCACGCTAAACCAAAAGTGAGCGCACACATTGTCCAACCAGAGATGAGCTCAGTGCCACAACAACGACAACAACAACAACAACAACAACACGCCCCAATTAGTGGGATGTCTGCAGATGAAACATAAAGGTCAGACAAGTCGGCTCTGCTGGAAATGTTCTCTGTAATGAGATTATAATATATGCAAATTTCAGGACGGGGCATTTCGATCCGTGAGTGTCAACAATCCGGTACGGAGAGATGACCAATGGGTGCATCCGAGTGACACCTGTGTACAGACAGATGACCAATGGGTGCATCCGAGTGACACCTGTGTACAGACAGATGACCAATGGGTGCATCCGAGTGACACCTGTGTACAGAGAGATGACCAATGGGTGCATCCGAGTGACACCTGTGTACAGACAGATGACCAATGGGTGCATCTGAGTGACACCTGTGTACAGAGAGATGACCAATGGGTGCATCCGAGTGACACCTGTGTACAGAGAGATGACCAATGGGTGCATCCGAGTGACACCTGTGTACAGAGAGATGACCAATGGGTGCATCCGAGTGACACCTGTGTACAGAGAGATGACCAATGGGTGCATCCGAGTGACACCTGTGTACAGAGAGATGACCAATGGGTGCATCCGAGTGATACCTGTGTACAGGGAGATGACCAATGGGTGCATCCGAGTGACACCTGTGTACAGAGAGATGACCAATGGGTGCATCCGAGTGACACCTATGTACAGGGAGATGACCAATGGGTGCATCCGAGTGACACCTGTGTACAGAGAGATGACCAATGGGTGCATCCGAGTGACACCTGTGTACAGAGAGATGACCAATGGGTGCATCCGAGTGACACCTGTGTACAGAGAGATGACCAATGGATGCATCTGAGTGATACCTGTGTACAGAGAGATGACCAATGGGTGCATCCGAGTGACACCTGTGTACAAAGAGATGACCAATGGGTGCATCCGAGTGACACCTGTGTACAGAGAGATGACCAATGGGTGCATCTGAGTGACACCTATGTACAGGGAGATGACCAATGGATGCATCTGAGTGACACCTATGTACAGAGAGATGACCAATGGGTGCATCCGAGTGACACCTGTGTACAGAGAGATGACCAATGGATGCATCCGAGTGATACCTGTGTACAGAGAGATGACCAATGGGTGCATCCGAGTGACACCTGTGTACAAAGAGATGACCAATGGGTGCATCCGAGTGACACCTGTGTACAGAGAGATGACCAATGGGTGCATCTGAGTGACACCTATGTACAGGGAGATGACCAATGGATGCATCTGAGTGACACCTATGTACAGAGAGATGACCAATGGGTGCATCCGAGTGACACCTGTGTACAGAGAGATGACCAATGGATGCATCCGAGTGACACCTGTGTACAGAGAGATGACCAATGGGTGCATCCGAGTGACACCTGTGTACAAAGAGATGACCAATGGGTGCATCCGAGTGACACCTGTGTACAGAGAGATGACCAATGGGTGCATCCGAGTGATACCTGTGTACAGGGAGATGACCAATGGGCGCATCCGAGTGACACCTGTGTACAGAGAGATGACCAATGGGTGCATCCGAGTGACACCTATGTACAGACAGATGACCAATGGGTGCATCCGAGTGACACCTATGTACAGGGAGATGACCAATGGGTGCATCCTAGTGACACCTATGTACAGGGAGATGACCAATGGGTGCATCCGAGTGATACCTGTGTACAGAGAGATGACCAATGGATGCATCTGAGTGACACCTGTGTACAGAGAGATGACCAATGGATGCATCTGAGTGACACCTGTGTACAGAGAGATGACCAATGGGTGCATCCGAGTGACACCTGTGTACAAAGAGATGACCAATGGGTGCATCCGAGTGACACCTGTGTACAGAGAGATGACCAATGGGTGCATCCGAGTGACACCTGTGTACAGACAAATGACCAATGGATGCATCTGAGTGACACCTGTGTACAGACAGATGACCAATGGGTGCATCCGAGTGACACCTATGTACAGACAGATGACCAATGGGTGCATCCGAGTGACACCTATGTACAGGGAGATGACCAATGGGTGCATCCTAGTGACACCTATGTACAGGGAGATGACCAATGGGTGCATCCGAGTGATACCTGTGTACAGGGAGATGACCAATGGGTGCATCCGAGTGATACCTGTGTACAGAGAGATGACCAATGGATGCATCTGAGTGACACCTATCCACAGTCTAAAGTGGACCGGTCAGTAACTTTATATGTAAGTCTACAGGAATAAAATGTCCCAAATGTACAATAACAGGATCCTTTCTCCACCTTTTATCATTAAAAAGCCATCCTGGAGCTCCAGGCAGTGACTTTGCCTAGGCTGGGAATATATCAGTCTGCTGCCGGCAGTAGGGAGCATTCCTCAGTCTCCCCTCCCCCAGTGATTGGACTGTACATTGTAACTTTGTAGAAGGGGGAGGAGGCATTTCCTCAGTCTCCTCTCCCCCAGTGATTGGACTGTACATTGTAACTTTGTAGAAGGAGGAGAAGGCATTTCCTCAGTCTCCCCTCCCCCAGTGATTGGACTGTACATTGTAACTTTGTAGAAGGGGGAGGAGGCATTCCCTCAGTCTCCTCCCCCAGTGATCAGACTGTACATTGTAACTTTGTATTAGTTCAGGAAATAGATGGTGACCCTGGATGATGAATAAACATGGCTGTGTCCTTCTGAGGGGAAAGCAGATGAAGGCACAGTCAGGGCAGTACTGTGATCTCTGTGAGGGGTAATACATCATTGGAAGTGTTCTGCTGACACATTACCCAGCATGCCGCACTTCGCATGGTACACTGTATGCGGTGACAGGTCCACTTTCAGTCAGATGCTGCCTGCACAGTTGTGGTTGCTGAACGCGGAGAGGAGCCCCCATCGGAACCAAAGGAAATGTCAGGTAAGCAGTTTTAAGCAGTTTAGAAGCATTTGCCAAGTTTGCAGTTCCCGGCACTCCCTGTCAGTCCTCAGATAAAAAATAAAATGAACAAAACTTCTGGATACCCAGAATCCTCCACCCTCCGATAAGGAAGCGGAGAAGCTGCTGATCTGTCTGCTCAGTGAACATTGTGGGGGGGGGGGAGGGGGGAGGGACGGATCTCTCAACAATTTTCCTGAGCTGCGAGAGTTTGGAAATTTTCCTGAAGCCTGGATAGAGCAAGAGGCATCGGCATACAGAACTCGGGGACTCCCTGGACCCCCCTATAGGATCCAGAGACCCCCCCCTCCTGACACTCCTTCCATGTAAAAGAAACATTTCCAGCTAGAACTGGTACCTTAAGACCCCTCTAATGAACCCTGAGACCCCCTAAATCCTTCCATCTGTAGATAGAACTGGGAAGAAAGAACCCCAAATCCATCCATGCTAGAGGCATCTCCAGATAGACCTTGGACCACGAGACCCCCCCCCCCCCCAATCATTCCAAGTAAGAGAAACAACTCCAGATAGAACTGGGAACCCAAGATCCATCTAAGGAACCCAGAGACCCCATTAATCCTTCCATGTAAGACAAACATCTGTAGATAGAATAGGGACTCCAAGAACCCCAATCCTTCCATGTAAGACAGACATCTGTAGATAGACCTTGGACCATGAGACCCTCCCCCTCCAATCATTCCAAGTAAGAGAAAACTATGGATAGAACTGGGACCCCAAGAACCCCAATCCTTCCATGTAAGACAGACATCTGTAGATAGAACAGGAACTCCAAGAACCCCAAATCCTTCCATGTTTGAGGCATCTCCAGATAGACCTTGGACCATGAGACCCTCCCCCTCCAATCATCCCAAGTAAGAGAAAACTATGGATAGAACTGGGACCCCAAGAACTCCCAATCCTTCCATGTAAGACAAACATCTGTAGATAGAACAGGGACCCCAAGAACCCTGAATCCTTCCATGCAAGACAGACATCTGTAGATAGAACTGGGACCCCAGAACCTGAGACCCCCCAATAAACCTTATGATTCGTTCCCTTTAGGACAGGAATCTGCAGATGAAGCTAGGACCCCAAGAACACCTAATCCTTCCATGTAACAGGTCTCCAGATAGAACTCGGACCACAAAACTCTTCCCAATCCATCCATGTAAGAGAAACATCTCCAGATAGAACTGGGACCCTGAGATCCCTCTAAGGAACCCTGAGACCCCCTAATCCTTCCATGTAGGACAGACATCTCTGGATAGAACTGGGACTCCAAGAACCCCCAATCCTTCCATGTAAGAGACATCTCCAGACAGAACTGGGACCATGAGACTCCTCCCAATCAGTGCATGTAAGAGAAATATCTCCAGATAAAACTGGGACCCCAAGAACCCCCAATCATTCTATGTAAGTGACATCTCCAGATAAAACTGGGACCCAGAGGCCACCCAATTCTTCTATGTAAAAGATATGTCTCTAGATAGAACTGGATTCTGAGACCTCTCCCCCTCCCAAATCATTCTACATAAGTGGCATCTGCCGACAGAATTGGGAACCCCAGAACCCCCAATCCTTAAATGCATTGAAAGATCTCCAGATAGAAATGGAACCCCCGAGGACTCTCTAAGGAATCCTGAGACAAGCTAATCCTTCCATTCATGACACACATCTGTAGATAGAACTGGGACCCCAAGAACCCCCAATCCTTCCATGTAGGAGAGACATTCCTAGATAGAGCTAGGACCCCCCCCCTTCCTCAATCCTTTTATATAAGAGATATCTATAGATAGAATTGAAACCCCCACATCCTTCCATGTAAAGTTTTACCGCCCACAGAGAGCTTCACAAGAGCGTTTAGTCAAAGATAATGAATTTGGCATAATGACCTCCCTGCAGTTACGGAATACAATGTAACAAAGATGAGATGTATCCCAAATCTTCCATCTTCCATCCATTGGAAGATTCCGTCACTTTATATTCGGATCATCTTCCTTTCCCATCTCTCCTCTATTTGTGTCTTTCTTCCATCTCTCTGGTTCTGTATTCCTCCACTGACTGCTGCTCTCCGAATCCAAATATTTCTCTCGCTATCTGTCTTCAGTATCTATGTCTCCCAATTCCTAAATCTCCTTCCCAGTTCAACCCCCGCCATAGTCTCGCCCCTCACCGCCATAGTCTCGCCCCTCACCGCCATAGTCTCGCCCCCTCACCGCCATAGTCTCGCCCCCTCACCGCCATAGTCTCGCCCCCTCACCGCCATAGTCTCGCCCCCTCACCGCCATAGTCTCGCCCCCTCACCGCCATAGTCTCGCCCCTCACCGCCATAGTCTCGCCCCTCACCGCCATAGTCTCGCCCCTCACCGCCATAGTCTCGCCCCTCACCGCCATATTCTCGCCCCTCACCGCCATATTCTCGCCCCTCACCGCCATATTTTCGCCCCTCACCGCCATAGTCTCGCCCCTCACCGCCATAGTCTCGCCCCTCACCGCCATAGTCTCGCCCCCTCACCGCCATAGTCTCGCCCCCTCACCGCCATAGTCTCGCCCCCTCACCGCCATAGTCTCGCCCCCTCACCGCCATAGTCTCGCCCCTCACCGCCATAGTCTCGCCCCTCACCGCCATAGTCTCGCCCCTCACCGCCATAGTCTCGCCCCTCACCGCCATAGTCTCGCCCCTCACCGCCATAGTCTCGCCCCTCACCGCCATATTCTCGCCCCTCACCGCCATATTCTCGCCCCTCACTGCCATATTTTCACCCCTCACCGCCATATTCTCACCCTTCACCGCCATATTCTCACCCTTCACCGCCATATTCTCGCTCCTCACCGCCATATTCTCGCCCCTCACCGCTCTGCACGGCTTCACCAGCACATATTGTAGGAAGTACAAACCAGACTGAGCCAGAACTCCGGGTTTACAAACTCAACTTCCTTCACCAAACTAACAAAACCCTTCACAACGTTCTCCAGATGTTCTAGAAATGGAGAATTCCTCAATGTGTATCTCTGCTTACTCTACAATGGAGTCGCACTACCTTCACCCCCCCTACTGAAGCTCATGTGTCCCGGAACCTAGTTCCTCCATCCTTCCTTCCATCTCTCACTGACACCACCACCAAGTCCCAGATATAGGCAGAAGAAGAACATGAGCTTTGCTGGAAGGAGAAATATTGTAAGGGCCTACACCAGGGCTAGTGATGACGTCATCCCGGCATGGCGCTCTGCAGATCCCGGAATGGAATCTGAGAAAGAAGACATGACTGGATGTCCACGGGTATACGTCACCTGCTGAAAACATGGCGGTCATTTACAAAGGAGAAGGTCTAGGAGGACTAGGCTACTAGGGATGACCTGTATGAATGAAGGAGTGAATAAATGAATGCATGTACTGTATGAATGAATGTATGAATGAAATAATTGATGTATTTACAGTATATGTGCGTGAATGAATGTGTGAATCTACCTAGGAATGTACTGTATGTATGAATGAATGCTTTTATGTATGAATAAATGTATGAATGTGCTGTATGTATTATGTACTGTATGACTGAAAGTATGATTGTATGTGGTTAGCAAGTATGAATCTACCTATGAATGTACTGTATGTATGCATGAATGTACTGTATGTATGCATGAATATACTGTATGTATGAATGTACTGTATGAATGTGTGTATTGTGTATGAATGAATGTACTGTATGTATGCATGAATATACTGTATGTATGCATGAATGTACTGTATGTATGAATGTACTGTATGAATGTGTGTATTGTGTATGAATGAATGTATTGTATGTATGAATGTATATATGAATGTACTGTATGTATGTGTGTATTATGTATGCATGAATGTATGATTGTGTGTAATATGTATGAATGAATATATAATTGAATATATAAATATACTATTGAATGTACTGTATATATAAATGAATGTATGAATGAGTGTACTGTATATATGTATGAATGAACTGTATGTATTATGTATGAATGTGTGTATTATGTATGAATGTGTGTATTATGTATGAATCTACCTAGAATGTACTGTATGTATGAATGTATTATGTATGAATGAATGTATAACTGAATATATAAATTATACTATTGAATGTACTGTTTGCATAAATGATTGAATGATTGAATGAATGTACTGTATGTATGAATCTACCTATGAATGTACCGTATGTATGAATGAGTGTACTGTATATATGTATGAATGCACTGTATGTATTATGTATGAATGTGTGTATTATGTATGACTACCTAGAATGTACTGCATGTATGTATGAATGGATTATGTATGAATGCACATATGACTATGTATTATTTATGAATGAATGTATTTCTGAATGAATTAATAAATGTACCTATGAATGTACTGTATGTATAAATGATTGAATGTATGAATGTACTGCATGTATGTATGAATGCACTGTATGTATTATATATGAATGTATGTATGATTGTATGTGTGTATTATGTACGAATGAATGTATGAATCTACCTAGAATGTACTGCATGTATGAATGAATGTACTGTATGTATGTATGAATGGTTATATGTATGTATGAATGTATTACATATGAATGAATGTATGATTGTATCTGTGTATTTATGAATGACTTTATTTTGAATGACTATATAAATGTACCTATGAGTGTACTGTAAGTATAAATGAATGATTGAATGAATGTATGAATGAATGTACTGTAAGTATAAATGAATGAATGTATGAATGAATGTATGAATGAATGTACTGTAAGTATAAATGAATGAACGTATGAATGAATGTATGAATGAATGTACTGTAAGTATAAATGAATGAATGTATGAATGAATGTATGAATGAATGTACTGTAAGTATAAATGAATGAACGTATGAATGAATGTGTTCATTATGTATGAATAGGCCTTCAATAGGCCAGTTTAAAGTCAAATGTAATATGTCAAATTAAAGTTGCCACACCGGAAAAAAAAAAAAGAAGCATCGCGGCAATGTGAGATCACCCCTCCGGCTAATGTATTCATTTGGAGGTGGGAGATTGAGGGGCAATAAAAAAAAAATGCAGATCAACTCCCTGTTTTTACTTCCCCCTAGCCGTCCTGGCCGTCCACGTGAAAAGCCAAATAAAGAGAAATAATCGGACTGAGAAAGAAATATCCAGCTGAGGAGTAAAGAACAAGAGAGATCTCGAGGAAAGAGTAAAGATGAAATAAATGCGGAGTGACTGGAATCCTCTAAATCTCAATGGAAGGAAATCCAGAAAATAAAGTGGAAGGAAATGTTTGGGATCCGTTTTATATTTGTATTAATAAAGAGTTACATTGTATATAATTGTATATCACCCCGGAGGGAGGACAGGCGGGGGAGGGATCTGTATTCTAGAGTATTCATGACTTCCATGTCAGGGGAATCAGGTGACGGCGGCGGTCTTACGGAACGTTCTCCATGGCGGAGCAGTAGCACACACAGGTGACAGGCAGTGGTCTCACGGAACGTTCTCCGTGGGCGGAGCTGTAGCGCACACAGGTGACCGGGGGCGGGCTTCTGGAACGTTCTCCATGGCGGAGCTGTAGCGCGCACACAGGTGACAGGCGGCGGTCTTACGGAACGTTCTCTATGGCGGAGCTGTAGCGCACACAGGTGACGGCGGCGGTCTTACAGAACGTTCTCCATGGCGGAGCTGTAGTGCACACAGGTGACAGCGGCGGTCTTAAGGAACGTTCTCCATGGCGGAGCTGTAGCACACACAGGTGACCGGTGGCAGTCTCACGCAACGTTCTCCATGGCGGAGCTGTAGCGCACACAGGTGACCGGCGGTGGTCTCACGGAACGCACACAAGTGACCGGCAGCGGTCTCACGGAACGCACACAGGTGACCGGCAGCGGTCTCACGGAACATTCTCCATGGCGGAGCTGTAGTGCACACAGGTGACCGGCGGCGGTCTCATGGAACGTTCTCCAATGGCGGCGCTGTAGCGCACACAGGTGACTGGCGGTGGTCTCACGGAACGTTCTCCATGGCGGAGCTGTAGTGCACACAGGTGACCGGCAGCGGTCTCACGGAACGTTCTCCATGGCGGAGCTGTAGTGCACATAGGTGACAGGCGGCGGTCTCACAAAACGTTCTCCATGGCAGAGCTGTAGCACACATAGGTGACAGGCGGTGGTCTCACGGAACGTTCTCCATGGCGGAGCTGTAGTGCACATAGGTGACAGGCGGCGGTTTCACGGAACGTTCTCCATGTTGGAGCTGTAGCGCACACAGGTGACAGGCGGCGGTCTCATGGAACGTTCTCCATGGCAGAGCTGTAGCACACATAGGTGACAGGCGGCGGTCTCACGGAACGTTCTCCATGTTGGAGCTGTAGTGCACACAGGTGACAGGCGGCGGTCTCATGGAACGTTCTCCATGGCAGAGCTGTAGCACACATAGGTGACAGGCGGCGGTCTCACGGAACGTTCTCCATGTTGGAGCTGTAGCGCACACAGGTGACCGGTGGCGGTCTCACGGAACGTTCTCCATGGCAGAGCTGTAGCACACATAGGTGACAGGTGGCGGTCTCACGGAACGTTCTCCATGTTGGAGCTGTAGCGCACATAGGTGACCGGTGGCGGTCTCACGGAACGCACACGGGTGACGGGAACACTTTCCCGCTGAGTGGAGGCGACACTTATCAGTATGCAGGCAGCGGTGGCGGCGGCGGTTGTGCGGAATGGCGCAGCAGACGGCGGAGACCCCGCCAGACGTTTCACAAACAAGGTTAAATGATAATCTGCGATATAATGATGTCCGCACAGCTGTCTGCCAATAACGCGCCGCGCCGGGACCCCATAATACGTGCCGCCCCCTCAGCGCCGGCGGGGTCACTCCGGGAGAACGATAAACAGCGGGATGATGAAACGACTTCAACTTCCGCTATAAAACAAAAGACGTAATAAATGTAGCGCGTCCAAGATGGCGGCCGGCAGCCCTGAGGATACAAACGTCCCCGACGGCACATTACAGGAACGGGGTTCCTCCTCCAGAGGTTTGTGGAATATTCGATGTGACATTCGATCAGCAATGGAAGAAATGTGGACCTGTCATTATATGTGTGTCATCAGGTTCTGTGCATGCTCAGTCATGTGCGACGCTTCCAGGTATTTATTACCCCCCCCCCACCCCCAATGCCTCATCTCCAGAAGGACAGCGCCATCTTTGTTCAGGCATCATCCAGGGTCACCTATTTCCTGGACTGAGAGGCAAACTCAGCTATGGGGGAGATCACTAAAACTGGAGTCGGGTGCCGCCGTGCATGAGAGCCAATCAGCTTCTAGCTGTTCAGCTCGTTCAATTAAGCTTTGACAATAAAACCTGGAAGCTGATTGGTTTCTGTGCAGAGCTGCACCAGATTGTGCAGTTTTAGTAACCCCCCCTCCCCCAAATCCTGGTACCTGTGCAGTTTTTGGCTGTTTGCAAATGTCTGACGCAGATCAGCCCCTGCTGCAGCCTCTCACCTGGGGGCGGGGAGACTGAGGAAATGTTTCCTCCTCCTTCTACAATATTACAATGTACAGTCTGATCACTGGCGGAGGGGAGACTGAGGAAATGCCTCCTCCTCCTTCTACAAAGTTACAATGTAGAGTCTGATCACTGGGGCAGGGGAGACTGAGGAAATGCCTCCTCCTTTTACAAAGTTACAATGTACAGTCTGATCACTGGGGGAGGGGAGACTGAGGAAATGCTTCCTCCTCCTCCTACAAAGTTGCAATGTACAGTCTGATCACTGGGGGAGGAGACTGAGGAAATGCCTCCTCCTCCTTCTACAAAGTTACAATGTACAGTCTGATCACTGGCGGAGGGGAGACTGAGGAAATGCCTCCTCCTCCTTCTACAAAGTTACAATGTACAGTCTGATCACTGGCGGAGGGGAGACTGAGGAAATGCCTCCTCCTCCTTCTACAAACTTACAATGTACAGTCTGATCACTGGGGGAGGGGAGACTGAGGAAATGCTTCCTCCTCCTCCTACAAAGTTACAGTTTTTCTGCTTTCAATACATCAACTTCAGGGATAACATGTTTACTTGCTGCCTAATACATCCCAGCCGCTCTCAGAGGATATTCCATGTTGCTCACTGTCCGTGGTCGTAATGTTCTGGCTGGTCGGTGTATGTCGGAGTGGAGTGCCCCTTTAAATAGAGATCTTGGAGATTTTGTATCAGATTGATTCAGCACCAAGATGGACGCCGATAATCGCAGCAAAGGCTATTACGTAATGGGGGGGTCACCAGAAAACGGTCGCACAGAGGTGTCACCTCTCCCGTCGACTTATTACCGCGTTGCTATGGCTCGGCGGCAGAATTTTGGCACGCGACGGTTAACCCCTCGCCCTCTTCCCTCCGCCTGCCCATAGACCGAAGAATCCTGGCAGAAGGTTTTGGCGTCCCCGGGACGATCGGACTGCCAAGTGTAGATAAATCAGCGAATTCCGCTTTTATTAACTCCTTCCGAAGTAGGCGGCCGCGCCCGGAGATCGCTGCCGCCGAGACGGGTTAATAAGGTGCAAAGTCAGCCAACGCCGCTCTTAATTCATCTTTATTACGTTGCGTCAAAGTGTCGCCAAAAATCGCGTTTCATCCGCCCGCCGGCGCCCTTTGTAAATCTCTTCAATGGCTCTCTCGCCCCTGGCACTCAAGTCTTGGATGGGAATGACGCGGAGACCGGCGGGATATTTGTGGCTCAATTGACGGGTTTGAATGATTGGAGCGTTTTGTTTTTTTTCGCTATGACGCAACGCTCTGGGGGGGGGTCCGCCTGCTGCGACGCCAGGAGTCCGGCCTCGTTACTGACTAAGAGTTATCTTCCGTGACATCCAACTTAATTGACTTCTGACTTCTCCAGCGCTGAAGAGTGTAAATATTCTGTTTATATAAATACGCAAAGATTGCATCACCCCGGCGTGGCGCCCAAACGAGGAGGTCACCGCGCATTTCTAGAAAGCAAATGTTGCTTTCTAGAAAGAGGACCTGTCAGAAAGGCCAGCGTCACCAACAGCCGAGGCTCCTATTCTGCTGTCTAGTTTTGGGGGCTACAAATGTGGAAGCTGTGCAACCTCCCTCTCACACTACCCTCTGTGTAAGCAATGGTGCAGTGTGAGAGGGAGGTTGCACAGATTCCACATCTGCATCCCCCCAAAAACTAGACAGAAGGATAGGAGTCTCGGCTGTCATTAGCCAATGCCAGAAGTCAGGAAGGCCAATGCCAACGACAGCCGAGGCTCCTATCCTTCCATCTAGTTTTTGGGGGGGATGCAGATGTGGAAGCTGTGCAACCTCCCTCTCACACTGCACCATTGCTTACACAGAGGGCAGTGTGAGAGGGAGGTTGCACAGCTTCCGCATTTGCAGCCCCCCAACACTAGATGGAAAGATAGGAGCCTCAGCTGTTGTTTGGCATTGGCCTTCCTGACTTCTGGCATTGGCTCCGATCCTTCCATCTAGTGTTGGGGGCTGCAAATGCAGAAACTGTGCAACTTCCCTCTCACACTGCCCTCTGTGTAAGCAATAGTGCAGTGTGAGAGGGAGGCTGCGCTACTTCCACATTTGGAAGGATTTTGGAAAAATAGGAGCCAATGCCAGAAGTCAGGAAGGCCAATGCCAATGACAGCCGAGGCCCCTATCCTTCCATCTAGTTTTTGGGGGCTGCAGATGAGGAAGCTGTGCAACCTCCCTCTCACACCTGCCTCTGTGTATGCAATAGTGCAGTGTGAGAGGGAGGTTGCACAGCTTCCATCTAGTTTTGGGGGCTGCAAATGTGGAAGGATAGGAGCCTCGGTGTCGTTGGTAGTGGCCTTCCTGACTTCTGGCAGGGTTTCTTATCCTTCCATCTAGTTTTTGGGGGCTGCAGATGTGGAAGCTGTGCAACCTCCCTCTCACACTGTGCCATTGCTTACACAGAGGGCAGTGTGAGAGGGAGGATGCGTTACTTCCACATTTGCAAAGATTTTGGAAGGGTAAGAGCCAATGCCAGAAGTCAGGAAGGACAATGCCAACGACAGCTGAGGCTCCTATCCTTCCATCTAGTGTTGGGGGACTGCACATGCGGAAGCTGTGCAACCTCCCTCTCACACTGCCCTCTGTGTAATCAATGGCACAGCATTCTCAGAGTGAGTGGGGATGGAACCAGGAAACAAACTGGCTGCATCCTCGCAGGTTTAGGGCAATTTACTAAATAATGGAAGCGACAATCAATGGGATTTAGATAGGGAGCAGCCAGGTGGGAGTTTTCTATATCTCAAACCTGCTCTGTAGGGATTAGAGGACCTGTCAGGAAGGCCAGTGCCAATGACAGCCAGGACTTGTATCCATCCATCCAGTGCTGGGGGCTGCGACTGTGCGACTCCCAAAATTGGAAGCTGTGCAACCTCCCTCTCATGCTGCCCTCTGTGTCAGCAATGCAGCAGTCTCAGAGTGGGCGGGGCTGGAACCCGGGAACACAACGGCTGCATTCTCCCAGGTTGCGCTCCATTCAGAAAATGAAGAAAATGGGATTTAAATGGGGAGCAGCAGCCGCCACGTGGAGGTCTCTATACAACATGATTGCATCAGCCTGGTCCAGCGCAAAAGTGAGGAAGTCACGTGACCCCACTGCGGGGGTTAGAAAAATGAAGAGGACCTGTCAGGAAGGCCAATGCCAAGGACAGCTGAGGCTCTTACCCTTCCATCTAGTAATGGGGGCTGCAAATGTGGAAGCTGTGCAACCTCCCTCTCACTCTGCCCTCTGTGTAAGCAATGCTGCAGCTTTCTCAGAATGGGCGGGGCTGGAACCGGCTGCATTCCAGGTGGGAGTTTTCCATATCACAAACTTGCTCTGTAGGGATTACAACACCTGTCAGGAAGGCCAATGACAGCCAGGACTCGTATCCTTCCATCCTGGGGGGTGCCACTGAGCGACTCCCACAATTGAAAGCTGTGCAACCTCCCTCTCCCGCTGTGTCAGCAATGCAGCACTCTGAGTGGGCGGGGCTGGAACCAGGGAACACAACGGCTGCATCCTCCCAGGTTGAGCTCCGAAAATGGGATTTGAATAGGGAGCAGCCGCCGGGTGGAGGTTTCTATAAAACACGATTGCTCCACGGGGATTGGAGGATTAAAGAGGACCTGTTAGGACAACTGTCACTCCCACCTGCCTCCGGTAGAGCGTCAGGCGAGTCATTTTAAAGCGGGACTCCAACCAAACACGTTTAATTCCGAGATCCACGGCACGGCAGGACGCAAGAAGAAACAGAACAAAAATGTGTCCCCTCCCCCGTCAGAACGGAAGAGTTCCCCTTTAGGAAAGTTTCAGGAGAGCGATGTTAAGAGTCGCATTGTGCGCTCAAAGTTTCTTCTACGCGTCGGGGTTGTCCTTTAAGGAGTACCTTTTGTCCTCAGCGTTTCCCTCGGTGCGCCGGGAACCCCATGCCGATGATAGAGGATGTCTGACCAAAGCGGATGATTGGTCTCATCTCCTGTATTAGCTGTGAAGCCGGGCAAAAAAGATCGCAAGACGCCGCAGCCGGGTCTATCAAAGCGACCCCCTCCCCCCCTCCGCCGATATCAATGCAGCGCCTTCCCTTTGATAGGACAGGATTTCCTCTCCGCGGCAGACGTGGCCCCGACATGTACGGCGCCATACATAATAGATGAAAGGACATCATTCCAAGCTATAGAAGTACATTGCCGGGGAAAGCATGGCGCCCACGTATACAGGCGCGGGGTACAAACCGTCGCCTTCGTGTTTGCAGACTGGCCTACAGATGCGCCATTCGGAAAGGTTCTCTGCGGCCGACGGCGGTTATTGTAAGAAGTCCTGAGTAGCTTTGTAAGATGCAGGACCCGTGTGAGGTGCAAAGGGTCCGGCTGCACCGACTCCCCAGCGGGCGATCGGCAGGCATGGCCGGGACAGCAGAGCATGCTGGGATTGCAGCTACAAAATCAGATCTGGAAAGAAGGGATCCCCTCAAAATAACGGGAGGATTCTATACACGCCCGCTGGGGCTGGTCTGAGGTCTGAAGAAGTGCATGCATTGTGGCTGATCTAGCGTTTGAAGTGCATGCATTGGGGCTGACCTGACGTCTGAAGTGCATGCATTGGGGCTGATCTGATGTCTAAAGTGCATGCATTGGGGCTGACCTGACGTCTGAAGTGCATGCATTGGGGCTGATCTGACGTCTGAAGTGCATGCATTGGGGCGGATCTGAGATGAGAAATGCATGCACTGAGGCTGATCTAACCTCAAAATACATGCACTTGGGGCTGATCTGAGGTGTGAAGTGCATGCATTGGAGCTGATCTGAGGTGTGACGTACATGTATTGAGGTTGATCTGAGTTCTGAAGCGCATGCATTGAGGTTGATCGGAGGTCTGAAGTGCATGCACTGGAGCTGGTCTGAAGTGCATGCATCAGGGTTTATCTGAGGTCTGAAGTGCATGCACTGGGGCTAATCTGTATGAAGTGCATGCACTGCAGCTGATCTGAGATTTAAAGTGCACACACACACACTGGAGCTGATATGATGTTAAATTGCATGCATTGGGGCTGATATGAGGCCTGAAGTACATGCACTGGAGCTATTCTGAGGTCTAAAGTGCATTGATTAGGGCTGATCTGAGGTCTGAAATGCATGCATTGGAGCTGATCTAAAGTTTGAAGTCCATGCATTGGGGATGATCTGAGTTCTTAACAGCCTGCACTGTGGCTGAGCTGAGATGGGAAGTGTATGCATTGGTGCAGATTTGAGGTCTAAGTTGAACATACTGGGGCTTATCTGGCATCAAAAAGCATGCATTGGAGCTAATCTGATGTAAAAGTAAATACACTGGAGCTTATCTGAGGTCTGAAGCGCATGCAATAGAGCTATTACAAAGGTGTGAAGTGCATGCATTGGGGCTAATCTAAGGTCTGAAGTAAATGCAATTAAGCTAATCTGAGGTGTGAAGTGCATGCATTGGGGCTGATCTGATGTCTGAAGTGCATGCCATGGGGCTGACCTGACGTCTGAAGTGCATGCATTGGGGCTGATCTGATGTCTGAAGTGCATGCATTGGGGCTGATCTGACGTCTGTAGTGCAGCATTGGAGCTGATCTGAGGTGTGAAGTGCATGCATTGGGGCTGACCTGACGTCTGAAGTGCATGCATTGGGGCTGATCTGACGTCTGAAGTGCATGCATTGGGGCTGAACATGTTTTAGGTTTGCAGAAGTTAATTTTTGCCCTCCTCGTTGCTAATGACAAGTTTAACTCGTTAATTATCAGATATTTATAATGAGAATGAAGTAACTTGCCATCAGCAGTGCAGCCATGCATGAAAAACCCGAAAACCAACTAATGCGCTAATCTTGGCTGGCGCATTGCTTGTCCGATTCTTGTGGACATCAATACATGGACAAGGTTGCTGACTTCGGCTTTAAACCGTTAATGAGCATTCTGGCGCTTGCCAGCTGATGGAGAACTACAAGTCCCAGCATGTTCCAGCAGCCCTCCCCACGCATGTTAAAGATCGCCATCAATCGCCGCAATAATTCTGTCACGGCTCGCCGAGCCCGCAGCTGTCTTTTGGCAACCAGATAGGTGAACGGTTGAGCGGCTAGCCAAATGAGCCACAGAGAGGAGCGTTGCATTGTGGGAAAACGCCTTCCCAGGGCGCACACAAAGAGGAGAACGATCGGCGTACATCATTTTTCGCATTGTTTCGCCACGCAGGAGTCGATGATTTCAGCACGGGCCACATACAAATGAGCTTTATACATTTTTGAAGAGCCGGGCGACCTTCGCCCCTTTCCACGCGGCGCAGGCACTTAAATCACGGCGGCAGAAATCACAAAGGAAAACTTTTTTTTATTTTTTTTTTTCCTCGGCCCCCAAACCTGTGAATGAACCCCGCGACGGTATTAAGGGGCGATGCGTCGCGCCTTTATGTTGAATCCGCGGGAACTTTCTGCACGTTTAATTGGAAGAGCAATTAAAAGGAGATTAATTGGCCTTTTTATTGGACATTTCCTATTGCTGGCAGGCGCTTTTTTTTATTTTTTTATTGTGGAGTCGTGATTTGGCCCCAGATGCAGAACGGCAACCGAGATCTGCGAGGTTAACGAGAAAAGTATTAACGACGGGAAACGCAGAGACATCGAGGGGGCGGGGCGGATACCTGGAAATCATTATGTTACAATTCACAGAAACTGCAACAAAGTATAAAAGTATTAAATTTTATTAAAGCCCCACCCCCCCAACAAGTCTACCCCACCCCCTGGCCTTCAGCTCCCTCAGATGTCCCAGATCCATTCTATGCTTTGCGCTTACATGGTGCTGCTGAAAGCTGAAATACGGCTTGCAGTGGGAGGGACCTGCTCTCCAAGCTGATGGGAAGGAAGGCGGGCCGGGTGTAGGAGAGGTAGGGAACCCGGGGGTAGGAGAGGTAGGGAACCCGGGCCGGGGGTAGGAGAGGCAGGGAACCCGGGCCGGGGGTAGGTGAGGCAGGGAACCCGGGGGTAGGTGAGGCAGGGAACCCGGGGGTAGGAGAGGCAGGGAACCCGGGCCGGGGGTAGGTGAGGCAGGGAACCCGGACCGGGTGCAGGAGAGGCAGGGATCCCGGGCCGGGTGCAGGAGAGGCAGGGATCCCGGGCCGGGTGCAGGAGAGGCAGGGATCCCGGGCCGGGTGCAGGAGAGGCAGGGATCCCGGGCCGGGTGCAGGAGAGGAAGGGAACCCGGGCCGGGTGCAGGAGAGGAAGGGAACCCGGGCCGGGTGCAGGAGAGGAAGGGAACCCGGGCCAGGTGCAGGAGAGGAAGGGAACCCGGGCCGGGTGCAGGAGAGGAAGGGAACCCGGGCTGGGTGTCTGTGATATCACTGGTGCTTGCAGTGCAGTAACAACATGTTTTAGGCACTGGGAGCTGAAGGTGTTTGGGCTGCTCACAGCAATGGGAAAGCGGAATGTTGACCCCAGTAGTGTGTTTTATCTCAGAGAATAGGTGCAGGTAATCCCCCCTTCTGAGATCCCCGTTGTCTCCACCTCCCCTCCGAGGTTTGTATGGAATTTGCATTGAAGTCAACGGGAGGCTTTTGTGCATTGAAGTCAAGGGGAGGCGTTTTTGCATTTACGTCAAGGGGAGGCGTTTTTGCATTGACGTCAATGGGAGGTGTTTTTGCATTTACGTCAATGGGAGGTGTTTTTGCATTTACGTCAATGGGAGGCGTTTTTGCATTGAAGTAAACAAGAGACATTTTTGGATTGAAGTCAACGGGAGGCGTTTTTGCATTGAAGTCAATAGGAGGTGTTTTTGCCTTGAAGCTAACAGGAGACATTTTTGGATTGAAGTCAACGGGAGGTGTTTTTGCATTGACATCAATGGGAGGCGTTTTTGCATTGAAGCCAACAAGAGACATTTTTGGATTGAAGTCAACGGGAGGCGTTTTGGCATTGAAGTCAACGGGAGACGATTTACAATTAATTTACAAGTATTGGGACTGAATTTTTTTACTGGACATATTTAACAGCAAAAAGTAAAAAAATATAATTTTTTTATTTCAAAATTGTCGAGTTTTTTTTGTTTATAGCACAAAAAAAAAAAAAAAAAAAAAAAAAAAACCTGCACAGGCACTCAAATACCACCAGAAGAAATCTCTATTTTTGGGGGGGAAAAGTACATAGATTTCATGTGGGTGCAGTGTTGCATGACCGCGCAACTGTCAGTTAAAGTAATGCAGCGCCATATCGCAAAACAAATGGCCTGTCAGGAAGGGGTTGGGGGGGGGGGGTAAATCCTCTGGAGGGGGAGGGGTTAACAATCATTGACAGCAGGAATAACACAGTTACACCTGAAAATGGCAGGTAAATGGTATCTGTGGAGATCCCGGACAAAGTTTGGTCCCTGGAATCCATGTAAACAAATGGGGGCGTCACTCACCGCAGCCTACCCACATGGAAGGAAAATATATTGAAATACTACAATTTTGGCCATATTCAATATATATATATATACGCACACATACACACAGTATATACAGAATATAGATTTACACACACAGTATATACAGAATATATATATACACACACAGTATATACAGAATATATATATATACACACACAGTATATACAGAATATATATATATACAGTTGCAAGAAAAAGTATGTGAACCCCTTGGGATTACGTGGAGTTTTGCATAAATTGGGCATAAAATGTGCTCTGAACATCATCTAAGTCACAACTATAGAAGAACACAGTCTGCTGAACATAATACTACACAAACATTAGATGTTGCCATTATTTAATTGCATATAACATGTAAACATTCACAGTGCAGGGAGGAAAAAGTATGTGAGGCCCTAGCTTAATGACTTCTCCCAGAGCTAATTGGAGCCAGGAGTGAGCCAACCTTGACTCCAATCAGTGTGATGATATTGGATGTGTTGCTGGCAGCTGTCCTGCCCTTAAAAAACACACACCTGTTTTGGGTTTACTGGTTTCAAGAAGCACTGTCTGATGTGAACCATGCCTCGCAGAAAAGAGCTCTCAGAAGACCTACGATCGAGAATTGTTGACTTGCATGAAGCTGGAAAGGGTTACAAAAGTATCTCCAAAAGCCTTGATGTTCATGTGTCCACGGTAAGACAGACTGTCTACAAATGGAGAAAGTTTAGCACTGTTGCTACTCTCCCTAGGCGTGGTCGTCCTGTAAAAATGACTGCAAGAGCACAGCGCAGAATGCTGCATGAGGTAAAGAAGAATCCCAGAGTGTCAGCTAAAGACCTACAGAAATCTCTGGCACATGCTAACATTTTTGTTGACACATCTACAATAAGGAAAACATTAAACAAGAATGGAGTACATGGGAGGACACCACGGAGGAAGCCATTGCTGTCCAAAAAGAATATTGCAGCACATTTGAAGTTTGCAAAAGAGCACCTGGGTGTTCCACAGCACTACTGGCAGAATATACTGTGGACAGATGAAACCAAGATTGAGTTGTTTGGGAAGAACACACAACACTATGTGTGGAGAAAAAAAGGCCCAGCACACCAACATCAAAACCTCATCCCCACTGTGAAACATGGCGGAGGGAGCATCATGGTTTGGGGCTGCTTTGCTGCCTCAGGGCTGGACGGATTGTTGTCATTGATGGGAAAATGAATTCCAGAGTTTATCAAGACATTTTGCAGGAAAACGTACGACCATCTGTCCGCCAACTGAAGCTCCACAGAGGATGGGTGATGCAACAGGATAAGGACCCAAAGCATACAAGTAATTCAACAAAACAATGACTGCAACAGCACAGAATACGCCTTCTGGAGTGGCCTAGTCAGAGTCCTGACCTCAACCCGATTGAAATGCTGTGGCATGACCTTAAGAGAGCGATTCACACCAGACATCCCAAGAATATTGCTACACTGAAACAGTTTTGTGAAGAGGAGTGGTCCAAAATGACTCCAGATCGTTGTGCAGGTCTGATCTGCAACTACAGGAAACGATTGGTTGAGGTTATTGCTGCCAAAGGAGGTCAACCAGTTATTAAGTCCAAAGGTTCACATACTTTTTCCTCCCTGCACTGTGAATGTTTACATGTTATGTGCAATTAAACCATGGCAACATCTAATGTTTGTGTAGTATTATGTTCAGCAGACTGTGTTCTTCTATTGTTGTGACTTAGATGACGTTCAGAGCACATTTTATGCCCAATTCATGCAAAACTCCACGTAATCCCAAGGGGTTCACATACTTTTTCTTGCAACTGTATATATATGCACACATACACACAGTATATACAGAATATATATACACACACACAGTATATACAGAATATATATATACACACACAGTATATACAGAATATATATATACACACACAGTATATACAGAATATATATATACACACAGTATATACAGAATATATATATACACACACAGTATATACAGAATATATATATACACACACAGTATATACAGAATATATATATACACACAGTATATACAGAATATATATATATACACACATACTGTATGTTGAAATGCATTTTTATTACAACATATTAAAAATATTTTAAAAATACATTTTAACATTTACTGTATGTCTTTAAAAATACAAATCTACATTTTTGGAATGCATCTACAAATATTCAAATGCATGCAGCATATATATATATACACATACACACACATACACACACATACACACACACACACACACACACATATACATACACTGCATGTTGAAATGCATTTTTATATATTACAGAATATATTAAAAATATTTATTTATTTTAAATATATTTTTCAGGATTTTTTTAACATATTAAAAAGTAATTTTAACATATATTTCTTACTAATATTTGTAAATACATTCCAAAAATGTAGATTTGTATTTTTAAAGACATCCAGTATATTTGTAATTTATTTTTTAAAAATATTGTTCATATATTTTGTAATAAAATATGCAGTGTGTATATACAGTATATATATATATATATATATACATACACGCAGGAGGGCAAAAAAGTATTTAGTCCCCACCAATTGTACAAGTTCTCCCACTTACAGAGATGAGAGAGGCCTGTAATTGGCATCATAGGGAGACCTCAACTATGAGAGACAAAATGAGAAAACAAATCCAGACAATCTCATTGGCTGATCTGGAAAGAATTTATTTGCAAATTATGGTGGAAAATAAGTATTTGGTGAATATGAAAAGTTCATGTCAATACTTTGTTATATATCCTTTGTTGGCGATGACAGAGGTCAGACGTTTCCTGGAAGTCTTCACAAGGTGCCTTTTTTGCCCCACTGTATATATATACACACACACACATAATATATATATTTAATACGGCCAAAAAATTGTTGAATTTCAATATATTTGGGAAGAATATTTTTTAAATATATTTTTCTTCCATGTGGGTGTGATCCACCCTCTGCCCTGCAACTGCATCGCTACAAACCCCCCCCCCCCCGTTGGGGTCCCAATACTCAATACATATTTCAGAATTCATAAAACATAAACAATACATTTTCCTTTTTTTCGCTCCTCCTCCTCCTCTCCGGAAATGATTTTGGCAGCTCTGGAGGAGAATTTATGTTCTGAAGTGTTTTAAGTGTTTCAAAGAACATCCAGAAATCCATTCGGCTATCACCAGTATATTTACACCCAGAAGATGCAGCGATTACTTTGTGGGAATTGATTCGCATTCAGAATATTTATTATTTCACTGTAAATATAAAAAAATTAAAAAAGAAAAAAAAGGAACATGAAACAAGCAAAGACTACCAATGAAAAGAAGGAGCAGCAAGGACAGACGTGTACAAATCCAATATATACACACAATGTCCCGTCTACATGCCGCCGGCATCCAAGTCTGCTGGGAGCAAACCTACACCAGCACCGCCACTGCAGCTACAAAGGACAGAAACATGTGACCAGAGGACATTGTGCCGCTCCCTATATTCGCCTTTCTTGTCATCCTACGTCTGTATTCGGGGTCATCGTAGAGCTACATGGAGACAAGGAGGAAGATAAGTAACATTGTAACAGGATCATTGTTCAGAAAACTCCATCCGTGAGCACCAATCAGTGACTTTGCCGTGGGCCGAAATGAAATCATCAGTCTGCTTTAGGCAGGAGGTGGCATTTCCCTCCCCCAGTGATCACACTGTACATTGTAACTTTGTAGGAGGAGGAGGAGGGATTTCCTCAGTCTCCCCTCCCCCAGTGATCAGGCTGTACATTGTAACTTTGTAGGAGGAGGAGGAGGGATTTCCTCAGTCTCCCCTCCCCAGTGATCAGGCTGTACATTGTAACTTTGTAGGAGGAGGAGGAGGGATTTCCTCAGTCTCCCCTCCCCCAGTGATCAGGCTATACATTGTAACGTTGTAGAAGAGAGGCATTTCCTCAGTCACCCCTCCCCCAGTGATCAGGCTATACATTGTACAGGAGGAAGCATAACAAGAAAAGTAAAAAAATAGATCCCCAGCAGCATTAGACCCTCCAGCAACAATAAATCCCTCCCGCAACAATGGGCCCCCCAAAAAAATACCACCATGGCAACAATGGGCCCCCCAAAAAAATACCACCATGGCAACAATAGACCCCCAGCAGCTACAGCAGATACCCCCAGCAGCCAGCATCAATAGACTCTTCAGTAGCCAGCAACAATAGATCCACCACCAGCAACAATAGACTTCCCCAGCAATAACAGACCACTATACAAAAATAGACCCCCTTCAGCAACAATAGATCCCCCACAGCCAGCAGCATTAGACCCTCCCGCAACAATAGACCCCCAAAACAAATTAGACAATAGACCCCCAGCAGCTACAGCAGATCCCCAAGAAGCCAGCATCAATAGATCCCCATCAAAAGATCCCCCACCAGCAACAAAAGACTTCCCCAGCAATAACAGACCACTATACAAAAATAGACCCCCTTCAGCAACAATAGATCCCCCACAGCCAGCAGCATTAGACCCTCCCGCAACAATAGACCCCCAAAACAAATTAGACAATAGACCCCCAGCAGCTACAACAGATCCCCCTGCAGCCAGAATCAATAGACTCTCCAGTAGCCAGCAACAATAGACCCCCATCAACAATAGATTACCCCACCATCAACAATAGACCACCACACAAAAATAAATCCCCTTCAGCGACAACGGGGGCAGCACAGCGGCTAAATGGTTAGCCTTTCTGCCTGGCAGTACTCAGGACCATCGGTTCGAATCCCAGCCACAGCACCTCCTGCCTGGAGTTTGCAAGTTCTCCCTGTGCCTGAGTGGGTTTCCTCCGGGTACTCCGGTTTCCTTCCACATTCCAAAGACATGCTGGTCGGTGGATTGGCTCCTCTCTAAATTGGCCCTAGTATGTGTATGTATTTTTATTATACAGGATTTATGGCGCCAACAGTTTGCTCAGCACTTTACAATATAACGGGAGACAATACAGCAACAATACAGTTCAATACAAGAGGGATAGGAGGGCCCTGATCCTGGGAGCTGACAATCTAAGAGACCAGGATGTACTAGACCGCTGATACTCGCCAGTTCACCAAAAGGTAGCGTGGCACTAGTACTGGCACTCTGCTGCATAAGAGAGTCATCAAAATTTACCGGCAAGTGCTAACAGAGATCAGGCCTGATTCTGCCAACATGTATGAATGTGAGTTAGGGACTTCAGATTGTACGCTCCTCGGAGGCGGGGCCTGATGTGAATGTACAATATATATGTAGAGTGCTGTGTAAATTGACGGCGCTATATAAGTACCTGAAATAAATAATAATAGACCCCCCCAGCAGCCAGCAACATTAGATCTCCAGCACACCCCCATCATCCCTTGCCATTACATACTCTCAGTGCTAGGAGGTGCAGGAACCCCCCCCCCCCCACCCGCATTGTCGCAGAAAAAAAAGCCCCGATTCCTATTTTGAATTATTATGATTGTTATTTTATTATTCATTTTATTATGTTTATTATTATTATTGTATAACATTGTTATCATCATCATGAGACATCAGATCGTTAGCAGTTCCAGCGCCTTCATAATAATCCCCCCCCCCCCCCCCCGACTCACTTTAATTAGGTCCAAGCAATCTCCACTTTTCCTAATGAAAACGACGGCGCGGTTTCCCCCGACATTCGCGTTTTCTTACGACTCCAAGGAGACCCGGAGACGAGAAAATATAATAAATCGAGCCCCGCAGGTTTTATTTTGATTCCGAACGTCTTCCTCAGACACGCTCATAATTTTTTTTTTTTTTCCCCTGAAAGTCGCCGGAAATAAGCGATAAATAAGGTGGCCGCAGATAAATGGCGATTTCTGTTTTCGCACCTCCGGCGGCACGGGAGGCCCGAAAATGAAGTGTCTTTCCAATAAATCTCCGCGCCTCTCTTTATATAACCACATCTGTACACAGAACGCACCCTTCACATAACCTCTGCCGGGGCTGATTAATGAGCGCTGGCGAGCGCCGCGCAATTCCACGCCAGAAATACGGAATCCCAAAGTTTTTTTTTTTTTTCGCAAGTCCCGGGGGGGCCGGAACGCGCACATAAAACTGCCTCCTCCGCCGCGCGCCGAGGAGAAATATGCAAGCTTGCAAAGCTACGCCTTATATTTTATTTTTACACGTTCCCGAGTTGCGCTCGCCGGGATTAACCGTCGTGTCAGGTGCGGCCAGGAATGCGGCGCGCTAATGAGCCGCGGTGGTGGGAGGCGGCGCCGGAGGGGTTAACTCCGCCGAGCCAGCCAAAGCACACAGAAATTTCTGCGACGCCTCTCGGCGATGGAAGAGGCTATTTCGGTAACCGGCGATTTAATAACAAGGTATAAAAGGCGCAATTTGTGGTTGTGCGCGGCGGCCACTTAAACGGAGCGTGCGTTCGACGGCCGATTGGCTGCCACGGGGGCACCGGGTCATTACATGAACAGCCGGATTCCATGCCCTCTGCGGCAGAGCGGGGCGCTGGCACCGCCGCAATCATGGGATAATGGAGCGGGAATTTATTGCGTGCGTTTGTCGGGATTGTTGTGTCGATCGGAAAAAAAAAATTGTGTTACACGTTAGACATGGTTCACGTATGGAGGTTTGTCACTGAAACTTCATACAAAGTCATAATGGAAAAGGGGAGGGGGGTGGCCCACCTCTGATCCTTCAGCAGGCTATTCACTGCACACTACTAAAACAGAGAACTGAAAAACTTGAATTATTTGCAATATTTTATATTTACATATACATTACACAGACATGGCCCACTTTGATCACCATCACAAACCCCGCCCTGAACATTGGATGGAGTAGGAGGGGTTAGAACCTCTCTCAGGCTTGCGATGCTCCGCCCCCCCGCCACAACACTTCCTGTTCTGAGACGCATCCCCCCCTCCAGCAGTTGCAGTTTGCTTTCTGAACACCTCTGTCTAACTGAAACTTCATACAAAGACATAATCGAAAAGAGGAGAGGCGTGGCCGACCTCTGATCCTTCAGCAGGCTATTCACTGCACACTAGTAAAACAGAGAATTGACTAGAGTGAACTTGCAATATTTTATATTTACATATATATTACACAGACATGGCCCACCTTTGATCACCGTCAGAAACCCCGCCCTGAACATTGGACGGAGTGGGGAGGGGTTAGAACCTCTCTCAGGATTGCAATGCTCGGCCCCCCCTACACCACTTCCTGTTCTGAGACCCATCCCCCCCTCCAGCAGTTGCAGTTTGCTGTCTGACTGCCTCTGTCTAACTGAAACTTCAAACAAAGTCATAATCGAAAAGGGGAGAGGGGTGGCCCACCTCTGATCCTTCAGCAGGCTATTCACTGCACACTAGTAAAATAGAGAACTGATTAACTTGAACTATTTCCAATATTTTATACTTACATATACGTTACACAGACATGGCCCACCTTTGATCACCATCACAAAGCCCGCCCTGAACATTGGACGGAGTGAGGAGGGGTTAGAACCTCTCTCAGAATTGCAATGCTTGGCCCCCCCTACACCACTTCCTGTTCTGAGACCCATCCCCCCCCCCTCCAGCAGTTGCAGTTTGCTTTCTGACTGCCTCTGTCTAACTGAAACTTCATGCAAAGACATAATCGAAAAGAGGAGAGGTGTGGCCCACCTCTGATCCTTCAGCAGGCTATTCACTGCATACTAGTAAAACAGAGAATTGACTAGAGTGAACTTGCAACATTATATAATTACATATACATTACACAGACGTGGTCCACTTTTGGACTTTTGTCACTGAAACGTCATACAAAGTCATATTCGAAAAGGGGAGAGGGGTGGCCCACCTCTGATCCTTCAGCAGGCTATTCACTGCACACTAGTAAAGTAGTTAGAGAACTGATTAACTTGAACTATTTGCAATATTTTATATTTACATATACATTACACAGACATGGCCCACTCTGATCACGTCACAAACCCCGCCCTGAACATTGGAGGGAGTGGGGAAGGGTTAGAACCTCTCCCAGGCTTGCGATGCTCAGCCCCCCCTACAGCACTTCCTGTTCTGAGACCCATCCCCCCTCCAGCAGTTGCAGTTTGCTTTCTGACTGCCTCTGTCTAACTGAAACTTCATGCAAAGTCATATTTGAAAAAGGGGAGAGGGGTGGCCCACCTCTGATCCTTCAGCAGGCTGTTCACTGCACACTAGTAAAACAGCTAGAGAACTGATTAACTTGAACTAGTTGCAATATTTTATATTTACATATACATTACACAGACATGGTCCACCTTTGATCACCATCACAAACCCCACCCTGAACATTGGACGGAGCGAGGAGGGGTTAGAACCTCTCTCAGGCTTGCGATGCTCCGCCCCCCCCCACACTTCCTGTTCTGAGACCCATCCCCCCTCCAGCAGTTGCAGTTTGCTTTCTGAACGCTTCTGTCTAACTGAAACTTCATACAAAGACATAATCGAAAAGGGGAGAGGGGTGGCCGACCTCTGATCATTCAGCAGGCTATTCACTGCACACTAGTAAAGTAGTTAGAGAACTGATTAACTTGAACTATTTGCAATATTTTATATTTACATATACATTACACAGACATGGCCCACTCTGATCACATCACAAACCCCACCCTGAACATTGGAGGGAGTGGGGAAGGGTTAGAACCTCTCTCAGGCTTGCGATGCTCCGCCCCCCCCCCCCCCCCACAGCACTTCCTGTTCTGAGACCCATCCCCCCTCCAGCAGTTGCAGTTTGCTTTCTAACTGCCTTTGTCTAACTGAAACTTCATGCAAAGTCATATTTGAAAAAGGGGAGAGGGGTGGCCCACCTCTGATCCTTCAGCAGGCTATTCACTGCACACTAGTAAAACAGATAGAGAACTGATTAACTTGAACTATTTGCAATATTTTATACTTGCATATACATTACACAGACATGGTCCACTCTGATCACGTCACAAACCCCGCCCTGAACATTGGACGGAGTGGGGAGGGGTTAGAACCTCTCCCAGGCTTGCAATGCTCCATCCCCCCCAGCACTTCCTCTTTTTGAGACCTATCTCCTCCCTTGAGCAGTTGCAATTCGCTTTCTGACTGCCTCTGTCTAACTGAAACTTCATACAAAGACATATTCGAAAAGGGGAGAGGGGTGGCCTACCTCTGATCCTTCAGCAGGCTATTCACTGCACACTAGTAAAATAGACACGTGAACTTGCAATATTTTATATTTATCAGAAAAAAATAAGTAAAAAGATGGTTTAGAAATGATATCCGAGCTCTGATTATAATAAAGAATATAAAACAGAAAAAATATTATGTTCCCTTTGTGATCCCCGCCCCCCCTCTCCGCCGCCGCCGGATTCGTCACATGACACCAATGTCTTGACGAGCGCCCGACAATCCCTCGCGGCAGCATAATGAACAGACGACTTCTATATTTATTATCCCGGAGATTAAAAGTCGCCGGTGTAGTCCGAGTCAGCACAAAACTCCCGTCGCCCCTAATGAGCGCTGACAAGCCAGAATATCGCGGCGCGCGTTTCCGGCTATTGAAACCATCGGAATTAGGCGGATTGGAAGAAAGGTGCGGCGGATTCATCCTCGCCTCGCACAATCCACCCCGGATCTGCAGGTACCGAGACTTCATTATCCGAGCAGAAAACCAAGAATCTCTCCGTCACCAGACAAGGCAGCTGAGAATTCCGCAGAGGCCGGCCCAGAAATCTCAGGGGGCGTGTCCTGTGCACTGATTGGTAGAACCCCCCACCAGGAATTTCAGCTCCCACTTGTGTGATTGGCTCACTGCTTTCCCTGTAATACATCTCCAGTTATAACACTAGGACTGGTCATGTGATTACCCCAGACAGACCCGCCCACAGGAAGTGACTGCGATGCATTGTGTCAGTTTCTACAGATCAGAAACAGGTGAGAGTCAGCAGAAAACGTTGGTAAAAATCTCGCCAATCCCACAGCCCCCCCCAAGATGGCTGCCAACATTACAACCCGACTGTAAATTCCCCGTGCAATCTCCTTCAGGCTGCATTCACACGAGCCTCGCGTTTTTGAGTGGTTTCTTCGTCCATTTAGTCGCACGTTTTTTGCACGTTTTATTACAGCGTTTCTGGGCTTTGGCTTTTTTTTTTTTTTTTTTTTAATAGCCAATAGAAAAAAATATCGTCCGCTTCATGATTTGTTGCTATCTTTGTCACTTTTTTAGCCTTTATCATCAGCTTCTCTTTATTATTTATAAAAGTTTGTAGCCGCCTGCTATAGACTGTCAGCTCTGAGTCTGGTGGGGCTGCTGACATCACATCCAAGATGGCGGCCGCCAGCAGCAGTTTCAGGGGTTTTGGATGTCTACAGGAGGGAGGATTTTACAAGAACATCTCCTGAAAAGATCATGGCTGAAATGAATGTTGTGGTGACAGGTTCTCTTTAAAGTGGTTTTCAGATCAATCACCCCATGCAGTGGGCCCTCTGACTCCATCCTCCAGGGTGTCGCTCCCTGTGGGCCGGGCGGTGATGCGTCGGCATTGGGCTCTACCCTGCAGACAATGGCGAGCTCGTTCACGAAACGTGCGGGCGAGGATGGCGGCGCGCTACACGTGAGCTCACCTGCCATGCAGATCTACCCACTGACATTCCGCAGCACAGATATAAACGTTAAATTGATGGATGGCGCTCACAGGACGCGCGCAGAGCGCACCTCGCGGTCAAATAACCGTAAAAGGTTTCCGTAAGGGTCATTAACTCCTCATCGAGGGCAGATGCTGCTGGCACGCAGGAAAACGCGCTCAGCCAGGTAATCTTAATCAGCGCAGTATTACAAGAGGCGTCTGCGCGCCAAGCAATAATCCCGCCGCCATCGACCTCATCGGGACGCGGCACGCTGCCGCCGAACGCAGAGCCAAGCAGTAAAGTGTGCACACCGCGCCTGTATTCCCGGGGAAATTAAATGTATCTGTAGACGCGCTGACAGGAGTGACGCGGCGCCCTGCGAGGGCTGACAGGAGTGACGCGGCGCCCTGCGAGGGCTGACAGGAGTGACGCGGCGCCCTGCGAGGGCTGACAGGAGTGACGCGGCGCCCTGCGAGGGCTGACAGGAGTGACGCGGCGCCCTGCGAGGGCTGACAGGAGTGACGCGGCGCCCTGCGAGGGCTGACAGGAGTGGCGCGGCACCCTGCGAGGGCTGACAGGAGTGGCGCGGCGCCCTGCGAGGGCTGACAGGAGTGGCGCGGCGCCCTGCGAGGGCTGACAGGAGTGGCGCGGCGCCCTGCGAGGGCTGACAGGAGTGGCGCGGCGCCCTGCGAGGGCTGACAGGAGTGGCGCGGCGCCCTGCGAGGGCTGACAGGAGTGACGCGGCGCCCTGCGAGGGCTGACAGGAGTGACGCGGCACCCTGCGAGGGCTGACAGGAGTGACGCGGCGCCCAGCGAGGGCTGACAGGAGTGACGCGGCGCCCTGCGAGGGCTGACAGGAGTGACACGCCGCCCCGCGAGGGCTGACAGGAGTGACACGGCGCCCTGCGAGGGCTGACAGGAGTGACGTGGCTCCCTGTGATGGGTTGTTAGAAGTTCTTCATTACCAACCTTACCAAAAGTCGCCGTATAACTGCAACAGCGTCACTCCGAAACAGCGCCAATCAACGTCATTACAAGTCGTCTGCCATCGGATGTCAATCAGGGCAACAAAAAGTGTGGGAGCCCCGGAGCCAAGAGTCAGTCGATGGAGCCAATCGTAACCGAATATCACAACAGGGAAGACTATTATCACCAAACAGAAACAATGTAACAAAATGTCCAACAAATAAATCCGAGAATGGGGGTCCCGGGAGGTCCAGGAGCTGACATGAGGGGGTCTTGGGTAATGTTTACATAACTGAGTGTAAGCTTCTCTGGTACAGAGACTGATGTGAATGTGGGGGAGGGGACAGAGTGTAAGCTCCTCTGGTGCAGAGACTGATGTGATTGTGGGGGAGGGGACATTAGAGTGTAAGCTCCTCTGGTCCACAGACTGATGTGACTGTGGGGGAGGGGACATTAGAGTGTAAGCTCCTCTGGTCCACAGACTGATGTGACTGTGGGGGAGGGGACATTAGAGTGTAAGCTCCTCTGGTCCACAGACTGATGTGACTGGCTCAGTGATCTCTGTACAACACCATGGAATATGTTGGTGTTATAGTAATTTGTGTCACACAGCTCCCAATAAGTATGACTGTTGGGGAGATGCGGACGCCATCATTGGTATTCCTCTTGCGTGTTCCTGATATGACATTGGCGGTATGTTCCGGTGACAGTTTACATGCATACATTGTGTAGCGGAGAACTCCTTGGAGGAGGAAGGAGTCACTCGGTGGGACAATCACTGCAATGAAGTGTCAGGAACACACAGGACATCCATAGGGATTGATCATTTAGAGATGTTGTCAATCAATGAAGCGAAGTGTCAGTCATAACGAACGATCGATACTTGTAATGAATCCTCACTAAACAGAAGGAGAGGAATGGGGAGGAATGGGGAGGAATGGAGAGGGTGTCACTCAACAGAAGAAAATGTCACTGACTGGGGGAAGGTGTCAGTCAGAGGCTGAAATGTCAGGAAACAAGGTGAGGATACACAAAGCCAAATGTCACCAACTGATGAACTGCCCAATCAGTGCGACAAAGCGAGCGTACAACACGCGGAGCGATCGTACAACACGCGGAGCGAGCGTACAACACGCGGAGCGAGCGTACAACACGCGGAGCGAGCGTACAACACGCGGAGCGAGCGTACAACACGCGGAGCGAGCGTACAACACGCGGAGCGAGCGTACAACACGCGGAGCGATCGTACAACACGCGGAGCGAGCGTATAACACGCGGAGCGATCGTACAACACGCGGAGCGATCGTACAACACGCGGAGCGAGCGTACAACATGCGGAGCGAGCGTACAACACGCGGAGCGATCGTATAATATGCAGAGCGAGCGTACAACACGCGGAGCGATCGTACAACACGCGGAGCGATCGTATAACACGCGGAGCGAGTGTAAAACACGCGGAGCGAGCGTAAAACACGCGGAGCGAGCGTAAAACACGCGGAGCGAGCGTATAACACGCGGAGCGATCGTAGAACACGCGGAGCGATCGTACAACACGCGGAGCGATCGTATAACACGCGGAGCGATCGTACAACATGCGGAGCGATCATATAACACGCGGAGCGATCATATAACACGCGGAGCGAACGTCTCACACTGGGAAACATGGAGGACGAATTACTACAGGAGATTAAAATGTTCAAATTGTATGAAGAGTCCCTTCAATTATCCGATCACAAGAAATGAAATCCCTGATCACCTGTTCCACCGGCACGTGATTGGATGATTGAAGTGAACATTCAATAATTGTATCAATATAGGAAATACGCAATCGAGTCATCAATACACAGAAATCGGGTCACTCGGGGTGTCAGGAACTCTGACAACTAAACTGGCCAAATACCACAAACTGTATTGTACAGGACAGGCCACAGGAACTATAGATAGAGAGATACAAAGTAACATTGTTTATAAACATCGATCAGACGGGAGATGGAGAGATACAAAGAAACATTGTTTATAAACATCGATCAGACGGGAGATAGAGATACAAAGTAACATTGTTTATAAACATCGATCAGACGGGAGATGGAGAGATACAAAGTAACATTGTTTATAAACATCGATCGCACAGAAGATAGAGAGATACAAAGTAACATTGTTTATAAACATCGATCAGACGGGAGATGAAGAGATACAAAGTAACATTGTTTATAAACATCGATCAGACGGGAGATGAAGAGATACAAAGTAACATTGTTTATAAACATCGATCAGACGGGAGATGGAGAGATACAAAGTAACATTGTTTATAAACATCGATCAGACGGGAGATGGAGAGATACAAAGTAACATTGTTTATAAACATCGATCAGACGGGAGATGGGGAGATACAAAGTAACATTGTTTATAAACATCGATCAGACGGGAGATAGAGAGATACAAAGAAACATTGTTTATAAACATCGATCAGACGGGAGATAGAGAGATACAAAGTAACATTGTTTATAAACATCGATCAGACGGGAGATAGAGAGATACAAAGTAACATTGTTTATAAACATCGATCAGACGGGAGATAGAGAGATACAAAGTAACATTGTTTATAAACATCGATCAGACGGGGGATAGAGAGATACAAAGTAACATTGTTTATAAACATCGATCGCACAGAAGATAGAGAGAAACAAAGTAACATGATCTATGTTACTTTATTTTATATAATTGCATAAATTGTTGCTAAATAAACAGTCCCACAGCAGAAATGTAACCTTTGCTCTGCCTTATGGGGGAATGTACAGATGTGAGGAGCTGAAGGGGTTAAATGGGGGAAGTTTGTTTGTCTCCATTTTTTACCTCTCTCTGAGGCTCCATGCACACCAGCATTTTTTTTAAGCTCCTAGAAGCTGTTATTAGGGGGGGGGGGGGGGTGTTCTATGCACACTACTTTAGGAGATTTATTTTTTTTTTTGCTCTGCTGAAGCTCAAAAAATGCTTTTTCAGAAGAGAACTGGAGCATTTTCCCAGCAGAAAAAAAAGAAAAAGAAAACTTAAATGCTACCGAAACACTAACAGCTTGTTTTTGTAGCTTTTTTTTTTTGTCCTGCAAAAATGCTAATAAAATGCTAACGCTCCTAAACGCTACTAAAAATCACTATTACCAGTATTTTAGTTATAAATAAATAATGAAGTAATAAGAAATATAATAAAAAATAATAAAAATAATTAAAAAATAATAAATAATGAAATAATTAAAATAAATATAAGAAATATAATAAAAAATAATAAAAATAAAATAATAATTAAAAAATAATAAATAGAAAAAAATACATAAAAATAATAAATAAATAGAAAAAAATAAATAAAAATAGTAATTAACTAGATACATTTTTTTTTTAATCCAGCGTTTTTTTGAGCTTACCCAGCCAGCGTGTATGGAGCCTAAAAATGCGGGTGCCTGGCTGTCGTGCTGCTCTATGCTATAGGCGCTAAAGGCAGGAGAGAATCCTGGCTTTCTCGGTGTCAGTGAAGTTCAGGGTTAGACCCCCACCCCCCCCACCCCTGACCCATATCAGCTCCTGCCCTGTACAGCCTCAACTGGCACCTAGAAATAGCCCCGTATCACAGCGAGTACTTCAGATGACACGGTGTCACCAGGAACGGGGGGGGGGGGGGAACGGTGAGCCGAAATACAGAGATTGGATATGGACATCTCGTAATTCAGGATGTTAAAGCAGAACTCCGGGCAGAAGTGAGAACACCCCCAGGGGCAGCACAGTGGCTAAATGGTTAGCACTTCTGCCTGGCAGTGCTCGGGTCGTTAGTTCGAATCCCAGCCATGGCACCACCTGCCTGGAGTTTGCATGTTCTCCCTGTGACTGCGTGGGTTCCCTCCGGGTACTCCGGTTTCCTCCCACACTCCAAAGACATGCTGGTAGGTGAATTGGCTCCTGTCTAAACTGGCCCTAGTATGTGTATGTATGAATGTGAGTTAGGGACCTTAGATTGTACGCTCCTCGGGGGCGGGGACTGATGTGAATGTACAATATATATGTAAAGCGCTGCGTAAATTGCTTGCGCTATATAAGTACCTGAAATAAATAAATTTCACTGCAAGGAACACAATTACCCACATTTGGCTTTTCCCTTCCCCCTTTAACACTCCTACAGCGACTTTCAGACTGGGAGTGGGAAAAGAATCTCTGAAAGCCAATTAGGCTCTGCTGCAGAGCACACGTGCTGACAGGAGGAGAGAGCAGAGATCAGACCTCCTCACCCACACATAGTTAGAATGACTGAAAGAAAGACAAAAGTCCATCCAGTTCCACCATTAGCCTCTTCACGCCGGCCTCCCAGCATCTGGAACTAGACGCCGAGCGGCCGCACATTTGCGTTCTACTAAAAAAAGGACAAATGTGCCGAGAGCGCGCGCCCTGCCACCACACGTGTCCGGTACTCACGGAAAGATTTCGATCGGGACCTTTCCCGATCATGTGACCGCCATGACGGCAGACCCCAAGTGGTCAGTCCGCCCCTGGCTGTGTTTAATAAAGTGAAATAATGCCTGAGTGCTTGCTGCCCCTCTGGATTGCTTTTCAGAGGGTGGCTGAGAGCCACCGGGGGGTGGTAATATGTTGCCTCCTCACCGCATTTAACTGTGAAAAGGCTGACCCACTACGCGGGCTGACCATTTGGGTACTCGGGCACTGCCTGAGGGCCCAGGGTACAGTAGGGGGCCCCATGAGATGCCCCTGGTACCTTTCATAAGCTTTTTTGGGTGTGGTTTGAGTGTGGTTGAGGACACAGGGGCCCCATGATCCCCTATTGCCCGGGGGCCCCATAAGTTGTCAGTCCGCCCCTGGCTGGACTGCATGCAATTCAGGCAGCTGCAGCGTGGGCCCATTCACTTGACAATGGGGTTCAATTTCCGCCGTGCCTGCAAAGCATGGCGGCCCTGCCATGTGCACAGCCCTGAGTTGCTACAAGTCCTTCTATAGGTGGGCATTTGGGAGCGGTAAGACTGTGGCTCAACCACCTGCTTCTAATGCTCCCTAGAATGAGCCCCAAAACATGGGAACGCAAAGCGTGTTTACAAAAGCGGAGAATTTTTTTACTGCTCATGTAGACATGACCTAAGCTCTGCTCACCGGGGTCCGGGGACTTTTCACGCTCTTCAGTGGGGGGGGGGCGTTAGCATTACAGGACAAAACCCTACACTGCGAGTCCTGGGACTCCTGAAAGGCGGTTGGCGGTAATGCGCTCTGACAGCTCTCCTGCGATGGACAAGGGCCCAAAGATAAATAATTGTTCCTCGGCCGCATTATCCCCCCAGAGCTCTCAGCGCATTCCAGGGCCCTGCCAAGAAAACAGCCCCATTCTCCCAGGCCCATCGGGCCCCCCTTTGTGCCTGACAAACAGGAAACTTCTCTGCCCCTTCTGTCCTGAAAAGGCCTCCAAAATTTCAGGCTGATTGGGGGGACGAGTTTGCCCCCTTTTTCTATGCGGCTGAGTCCACGGGGGGCAGCGGGAGTTGAATGGATGGCTGGGGGGGGTTAAAAGAAAGGGGAGCCCGGAGCGGGGGAAGCGAAATTAGGGGCTGCGCCGAGCATTAGTTAAACTTC
This sequence comes from Staurois parvus, assembly GCF_062004578.1. Lineage (NCBI taxonomy): Eukaryota > Metazoa > Chordata > Amphibia > Anura > Ranidae > Staurois > Staurois parvus. Next base: position 152,524 of record NW_028320824.1, read on the forward strand.
ACAGAGACAACACGGAACAGCTTGTAACTGCTGCGCATTGTGCCCCGGGCGCTCTCCGCCGCGAACAGCAGCAACGGAACGTGCTTAAATCTCGCAGATCGGCTTATCGATCCCAAATTCCCGGATGGCTCAGAAGCTGGAGGAGACCGGTTAGAGGTTATCAAGAGGAAAGGGGATTGACCTCGCAGGGGGTCACCGGAGGGGCTCATCCACACCAACAATCAGTAATATCCTGTGTAAGGGCCGCAATTACAGAGGCGGTAAAAACAGGAGGCCGAACAGCGTTTTTTGTGTCTCCACTTCTGCGCATGGCGGACGTACTGGTCCATTCCCAATGGCAAGTCTGCGGCAAATTGAACTTGGCGGGTCACATTTGGCACGTGGCGACGCTTTCCAAATACGTCCACTGAAGTCAGGCTGCGGCGCAATGATGTGTCAAACGCCGGATGTAAAATCCCCATTGGGAGGTAAAATCCCAAAATTGGCAAAGAGGGGTGGAATGGGGGCCACACAAATATAAGAGATTGCCTCGAGAGTCCAAGATCCTTTATTGTCACATGAAACAGGAAGGACAGACGACGCGTTTCAGGGGTCAGACATCCCCCTTCCTCAATACTTCAACAATGTAGCAAAAAGGTGTCCACTGGATTAAAAGCAAAAGCTTCGGACTCTGGCAGGAGAAAGAATTAAAATGCAATTTTAATCTCCTCTCCTGAAATACTCTGCGCTGCTGGAGGACTCCGCTCCTTCCTCTATAACTCTCCTCTCCTGAAATACTCTGCACTGCTGGAGGACTCCGCTCCTTCCTCTATAACTCTCCTCTCCTGAAATACTCTGCGCTGCTGGAGGACTCCTCTCCTTCCTCTATAACTCCTCTCCTGAAATACTCTGTGCTGCTGGAGGACTCCGCTCCTTCCTCTATAACTCCTCTCCTGAAATACTCTGCACTGCTGGAGGACTCCGCTCCTTCCTCTATAACTCTCCTCTCCTGAAATACTCTGCACTGCTGGAGGACTCCGCTCCTTCCTCTATAACTCCTCTCCTGAAATACTCTGCACTGCTGGAGGACTCTGCTCCTTCCTCTATAACTCCTCTCCTGAAATACTCTGCTCTGCTGGAGGACTCCGCTCCTTCCTCTGTAACTCTCCTCTCCTGAAATACTCTGCACTGCTGGAGGACTCCTCTCCTTCCTCTATAACTCCTCTCCTGAGGTGTCCCGTCACCCCCTTACCCCCTTCCTCCACATAATATAATTGTAGTCTCAGCGTGCGGGAAAAGCGCGGCGCTCTAACCTCACGCAGGCAACGAGCTGCTCATAATTGAGCCATTAAAGGGCCTCTATTGAGTTTTATTCATTATGAAATTCCTGCCGCAACAGTAAATATAATATATGCAGCGTGAATTAGAAGGCGAAGAGCCGAGTAAGCACAACGCTTAATGTTCGCGCATTTACATTTAATTCTTAAATTGGTTTACCAGCCGAAAAAAAAAAAAAAAAGACGACAAGATGGATGACGCGGCCTCGCGGTACTTTATTACGATTTTAAATTAAATGCAATCTGACACAAGCCAGGAGACGGCGAGAGGGGCGGGAGGAGACGGCGACAGGGGCGGGAGGAGACGGCGACAGGGGCGGGAGGAGACGGCGACAGGGGCGGGAGGAGACGGCGAGCGGGGCGGGAGGAGACGGCGAGCGGGGCGGGAGGAGACGGCGAGCGGGGCGGGAGGAGACGGCGACAGGGGCGGGAGGAGACGGCGACAGGGGCGGGAGGAGAAGGCGAGCGGGGCGGGAGGAGACGGCGACAGGGGCGGGAGGAGACGGCGAGAGGGGCGGGAGGAGACGGCGACAGGGGCGGGAGGAGACGGCGAGCGGGGCGGGAGGAGACGGCGACAGGGGCGGGAGGAGACGGCGACAGGGGCGGGAGGAGAAGGCGAGCGGGGCGGGAGGAGACGGCGACAGGGGCGGGAGGAGACGGCGACAGGGGCGGGAGGAGACGGCGACAGGGGCGGGAGGAGACGGCGACAGGGGCGGCAGGAGACGGCGAGAGGGGCGGCAGGAGACGGCGAGAGGGGCGGCAGGAGACGGCGACAGGGGCGGGAGGAGACGGCGACAGGGGCGGGAGGAGACGGCGACAGGGGCGGGAGGAGACGGCGACAGGGGCGGGAGGAGACGGCGACAGGGGCGGGAGGAGACGGCGACAGGGGCGGGAGGAGACGGCGACAGGGGCGGGAGGAGACGGCGCTCGCTGTGCGTTATCAGAAGAGACGTTATCTATCAAGGCTTCACAATTTACAGAGACCCAGGTGAGCGGAAAGCGATTCCTCTTCTGTCCAGCAGGGTGAGCACTCTAAGCCGCGGTTCACACTGCTGTAACTCTGCATGCGACTTGCGACGCATAGGGGGGTCATTTAGTAAAACTGGAGAGTGCAAAATCTGGTGCAGCTGTGCATGGCGGCCAATCAGCTTCTAACTTCGGCCTTTTCAATGAAACATTGGCAATACAACCTGAAAGCTGATTGGTTCCTAGGCAGAGCTGCATCAGATCTTGCACCCTCCAGTTGTAGTAAATCAACCCACTAAAGTCGCATGACAATTGAACAACCATTTATTTTAATTGCAGGTGCTCCAATCAAAGCGGCTTTAAAAAAAAAAAAAAAAAACTTTGGTGCGGCTTTCATGACACTCCTCAAGTCACATGAAAGTTGCGCGGTATTGTAGCAAAATTGACAACAATGGGATCACAGCAGTGTGAACGGAGCTCAAGGCCTCACAGGGCGTCTCCTAAACACTCCTGGCAGCAGCATTTCGGCACACAAAAAAAATGCTTGACGCGTATAAATGCATCTACATGCGCATCAGCACCAGGAACGTCAAGCGATTGGGCGTTCACTCATTTCATTGGCCAGAAGAATTTAATATCATTATTTATTATTAATGAACGCAATCAGGATTCCCCCAACAGCGGCATTTTTTACGCTTATTATGCATGAGGACTAATAACAGCGGGCTAACGCATCGCCGCAATGCATGCTGCATTATCATTCACTCCTGTAAAATGTCTGCAGTCTCTGACCGTCTCCTGTACTATGTCTGCAGTCTCTGACCGTCTCCTGTACTATGTCTGCAGTCTCTGACCGTCTCCTGTACTATGTCTGCAGTCTCTGACCGTCTCCTGCAATATGTCTGCAGTCTCTGACCGTCTCCTGCAATATGTCTGCAGTCTCTGACCGTCTCCTGTACTATGTCTGCAGTCTCTGACCGTCTCCTGTACTATGTCTGCAGTCTCTGACCGTCTCCTGCAATATGTCTGCAGTCTCTGACCGTCTCCTGCAATATGTCTGCAGTCTCTGACCGTCTCCTGCAATATGTCTGCAGTCTCTGACCGTCTCCAGCAATATGTCTGCAGTCTCTGACCGTCTCCAGCAATATGTCTGCAGTCTCTGACCGTCTCCAGCAATATGTCTGCAGTCTCTGACCGTCTCCTGCAATATGTCTGCACTCTCTGACCGTCTCCTGCAATATGTCTGCAGTCTCTGACCGTCTCCTGCAATATGTCTGCAGTCTCTGACCGTCTCCTGCAATATGTCTGCAGTCTCTGACCGTTTCCTGCAATATGTCTGCAGTCTCTGAACGTCTCCTGCAATATGTCTGCAGTCTCTGACCGTCTCCTGCAATATGTCTGCAGTCTCTGACCGTCTCCTGCAATATGTCTGCAGTCTCTGACCATCTCCTGCAGTACATCCACAGTCTCCGACCGTCTCCTGCAGTACATCCGCAGTCTCCGACCGTCTCCTGCAATATGTCTGCATTCTCCGACCATCTCCTGTACTATCTCTGCAGTCTCTGACCGTCTCCTGCAATATGTCCGCAGTCTCTGACCGTCTCCTGCAATATGTCCGCAGTCTCTGACCGTCTCCTGCAATATGTCCGCAGTCTCTGACCGTCTCCTGCAGTACATCCACAGTCTCTGACCGTCTTCTGCAGTCTCCGACCGTCTCCTGCAATATGTCTGCAGTCTCTGACCGTCTCCTGCAATATGTTTGCAGTCTCTGACCATCTCCTGTACTATGTCTGCAGTCTCTGACCATCTCCTGCAATATGTCTGCAGTCTCTGACCGTCTCCTGCAATATGTCTGCAGTCTCTGACCGTCTCCTGCAATATGTTTGCAGTCTCTGACAGTTTTCTGTAACATTACATTCACTGAATATGAAGTGTGGCCCTTTGGTGATGTCAGGGGCTACTTTCAAAGCCCCCAGAATGAAGAAGGTTGACCCCCACTGGCCTAGGGTGGAATGTGACCGATCGGTATCCGTCGCTGTGTGTCCTGCGCTCTGTTATGGAGAAGTATCGCTCTTCCTCTCCATGTCATGTTGGAATCACTTACATTGGGATTAGAGGGGAGAGCGGTGCGGCGCACAAAGCGGGTGGCACCGGTGGAGCAGCTCACCACTGTGCCATCTCATTCAGCGCAGCATTCGCCCGGAATAAGCCGAGCATGGCAGGAAGAGAGGCTGAACGAGGAGCCCTCTAGAAGCCACGGAGCGCGCCTTGCTGGCGGCTTAATGCGTTTCAGCGACAGGAGACCCGCTGTAAGTGATTTTGCTGGCACCGCCAGCCCCCGTCTCTGCCCGGAGGCGGCAGCTTGCCTGGCAAAATTCAGCCGGCCCATTGCACAGCACAGGAGATGACAGATGAAGCGGGCAAATTACTAACTGCAGCCTGCGAAGTACGAGTCAGCGAGCGACGGAAAACCGCGCTGGAGGTGAAGGAACGCCAGCTGCCGGAGCAGAGATACGCACGTGGCGAGAACGGCGCAGAGGAAAACCTGCTTCCCGCAGCCAAGAGTCACAGAGCATTAGTCTCCGACAAACTTCCAGCCGCTGAAGGACTACAAGCAAGCGGTACGCCTCAACCTCAGGTGATAAATACGAGATCATCGCCGCAATCCCGCCACGGAGCGCGCCAGACCTGTCATGCGAAAAAACGGCCATCACAAATGTAAAAACTGCCAATTGTATTTCATCTTGTACATTTCGCTGCATATACCAAAGAAAAAAAAAATGACAGCCCCATCAGCCCTTAAAATTTCCTTCCCACCATTAGCCAGGTTTATAGGACGCACTGCACTCGTGTAATAACTGGAGATCACAAACTGCTAGACGCAGACGGCCCCTGTGCAACGTGGGTCACAGTCTAGGGAACAGTAATGAAACAGGTTCACATTAATGACAGCCCCAGCAGCTGCTTACAATTACCTCCCCATCACTAGGATGCAATGCACTCATGTATTAACTGCAGATCACAAACTGCTGAAAGCGGACAGCTCCTATATAAATTTGGCTACAGTCTAGGGAGGAGTAAAGGAACAGGTTCACAATATGGACAGCCCCAGCAGCTGCTTACAATTACCTCCCCATCACTCGCAGAATTTATAGGACGCACTGCACTCGTGTAATAACTGGAGATCACAAACTGCTAGACACAGACGGCCCCTGTGCAACGTTGGTCACAGTCTAGGGAACAGTAATGAAACAGGTTCACATTAATGACAGCCCCAGCAGCTGCTTACAATTACCTCCCCATCACTAGGATGCAATGCACTCATGTATTAACTGCAGATCACAAACTGCTGAAAGCGGACAGCTCCTATATAAATTTGGCTACAGTCTAGGGAGGAGTAAAGGAACAGGTTCACAATATGGACAGCCCCAGCAGCTGCTTACAATTACCTCCCCATCACTCGCAGAATTTATAGGACGCACTGCACTCATGTAATAACTGGAGATCACAAACTGCTGAAAGCGGACAGCTCCTATATAAATTTGGCTACAGTCTAGGGAGGAGTAAAGGAACAGGTTCACAATATGGACAGCCCCAGAAGCTGCTTACAATTACCTCCCCATCACTCGCAGAATTTATAGGACGCACTGCACTCATGTAATAACTGGAGATCACAAACTGCTGAAAGCGGACAGCTCCTGTATGAATTTGGCTACAGTCTAGGGAGGAGTAAAGGAATAGGTTCACAATATTGACAGCCCCAGCAGCCATTTATTTTTTCCTTCCCAACACTGACCAGGTTTGCAGGATGCTCTCTTACATTAGATTGTAAGCTCTCAGGATCAGGGCCCACTGTGTCCTCTTGTACCAAATTGTATTGTAACTGTAATGTCTGCCTTCATTTTGTAAAGCGCTGCGCAAACTGTTGGTGATATAAATCCTGTATAATAATAATGCTCTGCACTCATGTAATACCTGGAGATCACAAACTGCTGGAAGAAGACGACACCTGCATGAGTTTAGTTACATTGCAGAGAACGCATTCTGTACATTCGGGTCGGGATGAAGAATCAGGAATCTCCCTTAGATGTGGACAGTTGTCTGTCCTAAATCATATGGGGAGGGGGTGGGGATGGGGAGGGGGTGGGGATGGGCATGGGTAAGACCTTGTGTAGTTTCTGCCCACTTCCATCAGTTAGTGACCGTTCTCTCCTGCCTGGAACTAAACACATTGAATCCCACGGATGCCATCGTTGTTCATGGTCATGGTGTGCGACTGCAGTGCAGACTGCAGACAAGCTGAATATAGGCAAAGTACAGTTCTGGTAACACTGGCCTGGGATGGGGGGCCGAGGTGAGAGGACATCAGTGCGAATTGTTAGGTAAATGATTAAAAGAATGAATGAATTTTAGATGTAGTTATCCTTCAAGGAGAACCATTCGCCTTCTCTGAAACTTGTAAATTACACAATATCTAGTGTGCTGAGAACTCAACCGTGGTCCAGGTCCAATGACCTGCCCATCTCTACCCGCTAGCTCAGTGGTTCTCAACTGCCTGGTCATGGCCTTCCTCCTTCTGGGCCTCCAGCCATCTGCAGATCCCCTGACCTCCCTCGGTGCCTTCCAGCTCCCGTAGTGCTCCCCAACCTCCTATAAGGGCCTGCAGTGCCCCTCAACCTCTGACAGTGCCCCCAGACCCTCAGACTCCACAGAGCCCCCCAGCTTCTTACAGTGCCACCCAGCAGTGCACCCTAGCTTGTTGCAGAGCCTCTAGCTTACCAGTGGTACCCCAAACCTCCAAAAGTAGGTCCAGACACCGCAGGGCCATAGAGTCTCCTACTGAGCCCCCAACACCCACAATGCCCCCAACTTCACACCCTAACTTGTTGCAGAGCCTCCAGCTTACCAATAGTGCCCCAAACCTCCAACAGTAGGCCCAGACACCACAGGGCCATAAATTCTCCTACTGAGCCCCCAACACCCCAACTTTCCACAGTGCCACACAGCTGTGCCCCCTAGCTTCTTGTAGAGCCTACAGCTTCCCTACAGTGCCCCCAACCTCTAATAGTGGCCTTCAGTGCCCTTCATCCTTTCAAAGTGCCCCCGCCCCTCTGAGATCCCTCAATGTCCACAGTGCCCCCTCAATTTCTCACAGTGGCACCCATCAGTGCAGCCTAGCTTGCTGCAGAGCCTCCAGCTTACCAATAGTGCCCCAAACCTCCAACAGTACGCCCAGACACCACAGGACCATAGTGTCTTCTACTGAGCCCCCAACACCCACAATGCCCCCAACACCCACAATGCCACACAGCTGTGCCCCCTAGCTATTTGTAGAGCCTACAGTGCCCCCAACCTCTAATAGTGGCCTTCAGTACCCTTCAACCTTTCAAAGTGCCCCCGACCCTCTGAGATCCCTCAATATCCACAGTGCCCCCTCAATTTCTCACAGTGGCACCCATTAGTGCACCCTAAATTGCTGCAGAGCCTCCAATTTTTCCATAGTGCCCCAAACCTCCAACAGTAGACCCAGACAGCGCAGGGCCGTAGAGTTTGCTACTGAGCCCGCAGACCCTCTGATAGCCCTCCACACCCACAGTGCCACCCAGCCATGCCCCAGAGTTTCCAGTAGAGCCTCCAGCTCCCCCATAGTGCCACTGCAAGGCCATAGAGTCTCCCACATTGCCCCAGCAAAGCCCCCAGCCTCCTGGAGAGAACCCATCACCCAAAGTTGTCCCCATACCCCTCCAGAAACCTCATATCCCCACAATGACACCCAGCCCCATACAGTGTTCCAGCATTTAGATACATATTTTGTATTCCCATACTTTATTAATGCGAGTACGAACATGGAAGAACTTGGAAGTACTTGGAAGAACATGGAAGAACATGGAAGAACTTGGAAGAACATGGAAGAACATGGAAGAACATGGAAGAACATGGAAGAACTTGGAAGAACATGGAAGAACATGGAAGAACATGGAAGAACATGGAAGAACTTGGAAGAACATGGAAGAACATGGAAGAACATGGAAGAACATGGAAGAACATGGAAGAACTTCTCCTGGTCTCCACATGGTTGAGAACCTTTTCTCCAACTGAATGTAAGGAAAGACTCCGGAGGATCAGAGGTGATATCAGTGGCAGAATAACTGAATGCAAGCAACCCCACAGCCCTGGAAGCAGCATGAGGTGGACTAATCCAAAGACTGCAAGCATGTGGCCAGTGTTATACATAGTACATACAGATCCAGATCCTTCCCGAGCTTCTCAGGTGAAGAGACGGATGAGGATGTCTCTAGGATAGCAATGTTATTCCAATCCCAGAAATGAAACCTCATAGTAATAGAAGTCTCCATGCAGACGGGTGACATGTTCCTGAAACTCCGTCCTTCTGTATTCTCCCCGTCTATAAAATATTCTTCACGTATGTCATGGAAATGCTCATTGCCGCTGAAGCGTTAGGCGGCGGGGCAGCGGTGGATCAGACAGAAAATGACAAACGCCAGAATAAGCAGCGTCACCAGAATGTACAGTCAGATAATTCTTCATCATGACTTCTCTTGTAGAAAATGGATTGTTTTATCTTTTATCTGGAAATTTCCTGACAGCTCGGACGCCATCCAGGCTCTGCGAGATCTTTGACTGGCAGCGCCATCTGTGCCCATTGGCATGGAACTGATTTATACATTGGTGAGGCGGCCGAGCAGAGCAAACTGTCCCGGAAATGAAGAAGTCCTTTACCTTTGGAGGGAAACAGAGAGATGCTGGGGGCTCATTATAATCAGAGCGATGCTGGGAGGGGGCTCATTCACATCATAGAGATATCTGGGAGGGGGCTTATTCACACCAGAGTGATGCTAATAAGGGGGTCATTCACATAAGAGATGCTGGGGGCTCATTATAATCAGAGTGATGCTGAGATCGGGTTCATTCACATCAGAGAGATATCTGGGAGGGGGCTTATTCACATCAGAGTGATGCTAGTAAGGGGGTCATTCACATAAAAGATTCTGGGGGCTCATTATAATCAGAGTGATGCTGAGATCGGGTTCATTCACATCAGAGAGATGCTGGGATGGGGCTCATTCACATCAGAGTGATGCTAATAAGGGGGTCATTCACATAAAAGAGATTCTGGGGGCTCATTATAATCAGAGAGATGCTGGGAGGGGGCTCATTCACATCAGAGAGATGCTGGGAGGGGGCTCATTCACATCAGAGAGATGCTGGGAGGGGGCTCATTCACATCAGAGAGATGCTGGGAGGGGGCTCATTCACATCAGAGAGATGCTGGGAGGGGGCTCATTCACATCAGAGAGATGCTGGGAGGGGGCTCATTCACATCAGAGAGATGCTGGGATGGGGCTCATTCACATCAGAGATGCTGGGATGGGGCTCATTCACATCAGAGATGCTGGGATGGGGCTCATTCACATCAGAGAGATGCTGGGAGGGGGCTCATTCACATCAGAGAGATGCTGGGAGGGGGCTCATTCACATCAGAGAGATGCTGGGAGGGGGCTCATTCACAGAACCTCCTGCACCTTTTTTGGGTGGCTACGTGCATTTTCCCTCTTCCCGCTGTATGTAGGAACGTAGTCACCCTCACCACGCTCGTGAGATGGACTACGGGATGTGTAGATAATGCGCGTTGCATCTGGCGCAGCAGTCTGATGACATAGTCTCAGCCTAAGC